>NW_015556101.1:164221-166354 GCF_001515605.1 Sinocyclocheilus anshuiensis | reverse complement strand
GCTCTGAACCCACAGGTAATCAGGCTAGTGAGGGAACAAAAACACAGGGTTCTCCTGGTAGCCCCCCTGTGGATGAACCAGCTGTGGCTATCAGAGCTGACTCAGCTACTGATAGCGGCCCCTTGGCCTGTTCCACTGAGACGGGATCTCCTCTCTCAAGCGAACGGGACATTATGGAATCCGCGGCCCGACCTATGGGCCCTGCACCTTTGGCAAGTCGTACTGAAACTGAGGCACGGTTACGTACCTAAAGTGCTCTCCACTCCGTTCAGAGCACAGGTCATTACGCGCTCCGCGCTTCCTCCAACTGAAGAGGACAGAGAGCTATCTCTGCTCTGCCCCGTCAGGGCGTTGAGAATCTATATTGAGCGTTCTGCTCCCTATAGGCGATCGGTACAACTCTTTGTCAGCTTCGGTAACTGCACCAAGGGGTTTCCGGTTACGAAGCAAAGACTCTCTAGATGGATAGTAGACGCCATCTCGCTAGCATACTCTTCCTTGGGCCTCCAATGCCCCATTGGAGTAAGGGCCCACTCGACTAGAGGCATCTCCTCGTCATGGGCATGGTCCAGTGGTGTGTCCCTGTGATCCCTTTTTGAGTGTCCAAAAAGGGGGGGAGGGAAAGGGGGGGGGGGGTTTCTTATCACTCAGCATACCCGGTTAAAAAAGTCACCGCTCGCCACTTTTATTTGTAAAAGTATATTTATGTATTATTATTATTTTACAATAATTATTATTTCTGTTAAAAATTTGTGTTAAACATATTTAATAACTATTGTAAGTTAACATTCCTAATCTCTTTCATAATCTCTGTTTCTGCCTATGTAGTGTTCCCAAATTGGTCACTTATTAGGTTCCATTACGGTTAGCATGCTGCCTTAGAAGGTAGTTGCCTGTATAGGCAGTAGTCAACAAGGTGGCACACTAGATTTTGGAACAGAACTGTAGTGTGGGTTTGTATTTGTGCAGGTCTATGTCTGTGCTAGGAGTCTTGGTAGCAGTTACCCTGGAGAGCAGAGACTGCATGGCTGGATCTGCATTCTGCTTCACACTTTTCAATTACATCACCCCCCACCCCACCACTACCACTAGACGTCGGCATGCTAATACCGTGGCGGGTGGTGACGTGATCTCATGGGCCCTTGTGCAGTTGCTGTCTTATTGGTTCAGGGATATCCTGGCCAGAGAAACAGGCCCTACAATCCATCCGCTGACTCTAAATTCAGCAGGCAAGTCACTGGGGAGAAGTCACCTTTTTGCACTCAGCACTGCGTAAAGCCCTGCGTGTCCATAACCTCTATTAGTTCAGGATCATAGACACTCAACTGAGCTCCCTGATGCTCAGAGAATAATCATTTTGAATGACTGCATTCTACCACATTCTTATTTATTGTCTAATTGCTTTTCATCCCTGAGCACTTGATCTCATTGGGTGCCACAAGTGATGTTAATGTCGAAATGCTTTGGAAGCAGGATGAAAACATTTTCATGCTTGTCAGTATGTGTCTGTTCAAATGTTATTGCATAAGATTTCTGGAGGCTAAATTGTCTTTTGCACCAGTGATACAACAAATTTGAAAAAAAAAATGTTCAGTCTGAGAAATATAGCTGCTTTTCCAAGTAAAAACTGCAAATAACCTTTACAGGTAGTTACATTATGATACGTAATCAGAGGGTGTTGAGATGGGGGGATTCCCCCGGTCTATATGTCTCTGCATCTGCTAAATTATTTTTTTATTCCCAGTGAATAGGAGTTAAAACTCCCACCCGGGTGACACTACTCCAAAAACAGACCATGCAAAATTCCCAAAAATATTTAAAATATTGCAAAGTAACGTTGCAACCTTGCAAACAACAATAAAATCAGAGAAGGATTTTAACTGTAAGTGACACGAGCATACGCAAAACAAAGAAAACAATATGATGTTTGTTATTATTAAAATTTTATATAGCCCACGTTTTTATAAACTTTTTTTTTTTTTACCGCTTAGGCAATAACGTTTACAATAAGGTATATCTTCAACATACGTTGTCTATGACCAAACATGTAAGAAGATATGTTTTCAGTGGACTTTTAAAATTTGCTTTGCTTGAGAAAATAAAAATATACCGTTCGTGTTTTTTTTTCTTTAA
>NW_015556101.1:162225-164211 GCF_001515605.1 Sinocyclocheilus anshuiensis | reverse complement strand
CACTTGGGAGAGCGCTTCGCGAACAGCTTACCTCGCGCATTAAATCTGCCGCAGACCAGCAAATCACTGAGAACGCCACAATCCTGACGAGTCATAGCAACAGAGCTGAGGCGAGAAAGCTGTGGAGAATCCGTTCACGCGGAAGTAACCGCAACTCGTAGATTTAAAGAAAATTACTGCCGTTTGGCAAATAAAAATCATTGTAGGTACTTATTCTTAACTCTTTAAGCTTTAAGTTACACACACACACACACACACACACACATACACACACACACACAATTCTACATTTTTCCTTACAAAGCATAAATTTGTTCTTTCTACATGAACATGTATAACAGCCTTTACATTTTATAAAGGGGATTATTGGTATCAAAAAGTTTGAAAACCTGCTCAGTTAAAAGATAATTTTTCATACAACCCAATTTTTTATTAGACATCACTATGTTTTAGTGACTCTTTGTATGAATCAAATATCATCAAATATCACCATCTTGGATTTATTTTTCATTAAGCTCATCGCAATGCGTTCTAGGGATACATTCTTATTTTAGGACTTACGTGATGCTGGCCTATAGTTTGGATAAGAAAAGATATCTTAGACGCTCTGGATGTCGTTCCAAAAGGTAGGCAAGTCTTCTGATGCCTTAAAACGCTGCCTCTGTAGGCTGCTTACTAGGTTATTAGAGCTGAACCGTTTTGCGCATGCATAAACACAAAGGCCGTATACTACACACAGACTGTACCTGGAGGCTTTGTCACAAATCTATCATTTAAAAGAGGTTGACCTTCATTTTGTGTGTCTGGGACTCCTCTGATCAGAGGGCATGATGGTAAATGGGTATCTCTGGTCCCCATGCCTGCAATCTTAATGTTGCTACAGGCAGCACCCATCAGCCTAGATTGACACACACCTACAGTACAGGCTGAGTGAAATCACCCCACGCCTCCAGCTCCCTCTGCTATTAATTATCCAGAGCTGGCGACAGCGTGCCACCAGCTGGCCGACAGCATGCTGGACAAACATGATCTATATATTGGGCGAAAGTGACACCTCCAAAAGGACAGAGTGGAACTGCATTCAAATGCAACCTCATGCATTTACTGTGAAGGGCGGGAGATTCTGCTGTCCTGTGTAATTGGGTTGGATAAACAAATAATGTAGGGAATTGTTGATGCATGGACAGAACCAGTATTCAATAGTAGTATTCAATATAACAATTAGTTCCAGTCCTTGAATTTGATTGGTTGAGCAGCATCCCAAAATTGCTGATGTACGGTTGAACAGCACTGGGACTTTCCACCGTTCCAGACAGACTGTTTAAAAAATTAATGTCCAATATTAAAATGCTATATTAGTTAATCTAAAATTCATAAAACAAATTAATCAGTGATATTGTTTCAAATGCTACAAGTGAAATTGGGTATAACATTATAATGTATTAAAAATTGTATAGCATTTTTATATATTTGCTGAAGATTACATTTAACTTATTAACTTATTACTTATCTTATATTACTTACCTAACTTATTAACTTATCTTAAACTTAGATTAATTTTAAGATCAATGTCAAGTGATTTTTAGACAACAGCAAACGTAATCTAAATGTAAAAATGGACATGAACAATCAATAACATTTTCAATACTGTCTCACGCTGAACTAAATAATAACAAAATTAACTAATAACTAACTAACGTCTCAGGTTACTTATGTAACCATGGTTCCCTGAGTAGGGAACGAGACACTGCGTCCTCTAGGGGTCGCTATGGGGGACGCCTCGTCGTGACCCGTGTCTGAAGCATACATTGAAAAAACACCAACTCGTTGGCCGGCGACAGCCATGACGTCACTACCGGTGCGACTATAGTATAAATAGGCGCTGGGAGCACACATCATTCACTTCTTCATCTGAAGCTTGCATCCGCAGCATGGCAAGAAACCTAGAGGACGCAGTGTCTCGTTCCCTACTCAGGGAACCATGGT
>NW_015556101.1:157558-162196 GCF_001515605.1 Sinocyclocheilus anshuiensis | reverse complement strand
GGCCAGATCCACCTGCGATCCCCACGAACTCGTTCCCTTCCGTGCCTCAGCAGCGGCGGGTCCTGAATCGCGGGAAGCAGATGGCTGCCCCTCTTTCCTCGAAAAGACAGACAAACGAGAGCGGAGCTTTTTCCCTTGGAAAAAACGCTCGCAGTGCACGCCGATTGCCCCCTCGGAGGCATCGCGTGCGTGCTCTTCGCCCAAACAAATAACGCATAGATCGTGTGTGTCATCAGATGTTAAACAACGTCAACACGGATGCACACATCCTTAAACGCTTTGCTAGTGCTCACGATAATGAGATGAATAGAGATCGCTCTTACCACAGAAATGCACGCTTCAAACAAAACAGTCAATGAAGACGAAGAAGAGAATGATGTGTGCTCCCGGCGCCTATTTATACTATAGTCGCACCGGTAGTGAAGTCATGGCTGTCGCCGGCCAACGAGTTGGTGTTTTTTCAATGTATGCTTCAGACACGGGTCACGACGAGGCGTCCCCCATAGCGACCCCTAGAGGACGCAGTTCGAAGTTCCCATGAAAGGGAACTATAACTAATCAACCAAATAGCTGGAAAAAAATAAAAAATAAATCATATTAAATCCTACAAGTGAATTTAGGCAACAACAATATTATAATGTACAGCATGAAAATAGATATTCATTTTGAGATTTGCTAAAGATGTAAAATATCCATGATTGATTGATTGATGAATAAACAAAGTAAAAAAAAAGAAAGGAAAGGAAAAAAGGAAAAAAAGAAAAGTTTAAAATGCTAACAGTGAATGTCACATTATAATGTACATTACATTAAAAATTGACATTCATTTTTAGATTTGCTAAAGATTAAAAGTGTTATCTAAATTTAGATCATGTACTTTTAAAAGAAAAAAAAACACCCTAGGTATTATGCCATTGATTTCTGCACAAGCAAATACCATTCAGATTTTCTTCATAAAACTCTTCAGGCCTCAGAGAAATTATCCCATCTCAGATTTATGAGACACCTGTGGGCAATATATCTTCACATCAGTAGGTTTCATTTAAAATGATAAAGCAATCTGTATCTTGTACGCACTACAGAGACAGCAGCACGTGGAGAGGAGGCCATTAAATTGCACAGGAATCAGGCTGGTCAGTTCAGCTGTCGTTGACAAATAGCTTTCCACATGCCTATTCCTTGCTTTTGTGTCGGCTAAAGCATCCATGCACAGATCCATTACAGAGAGACCTGAATATGTATGTACGAAGGCTTCGTCTTCCTTTCATCATCATAGGGTAACAAGCAAAGCTCTGATTCACAGACACACACACACACACACGCCTTTTTAGTTTGGATAGATAAAAGCAAGCCTTTCAGTTCAAAGAGACATTCAAATGTCCTCTACTGGTCAACATCATCCTTCAGAAACACAATTAATCACCATATTCATTTTGGTTGCTGTGTTTCAGTTTCTAATGTTACTTCAGAGCCATAAACAAGCTCCCTGAAGACATACGGTGCACTCGAACTGCATTAAGAAACAGCGGATAACAAAAAAAAGTGTAATTTCCTGGTTTCTGATGAGGCCGCACTTATGTGTACTTATACTTCAACATGCTCAGATTGTAAAGGTCAAGGTAAAGGTCAAGTAGTTCCACTATAGGACATATTTAAAGATAATTGCTGCTGTTCTTTCTATGTTTTTCTCTTGTCTTGTCCTAAGCTGACTGCTGTGATTTTCAAAAGCAGAATTGTGATGTTTAAGAGAAGCAACTAAGAAAGGAGAGCATGATCAGATGACTGATAGAGTGAATGGTTCAATCGATAAACACTGGAGAAGGGGCGCAACACTGTTTGCACAGAAGCCAGATGGAGAAAGCTGTTGAAACCTCATACAGGCTGAAATCATGTTCCGGGCCACCAGGGACACATCGTTTTTATCTGCGAGGGCGGGGGGGTGCTGAGGGCTCCGGCTTTCCTGGCATTCCTCGCCCATTACCGACTCACAGAGGAACCTGTCTGCCAAGACCTTAAACGCTCCAATACATCTCAGCGATATGCGTGCTGAGATGTTCAGCATTTAATTCGAGTATTAATCAATCGCTTTCATCAACAGATTAAGAGTCTTTGGGTGTCATGAACAAGCAATGGCAGAAAAATAGCAACAACTGGTTTCCACGTGAGGTGTATTTCAATTAAATTACAGCATTTTTTTGTATTAAGAGAGAATGCTTGACTGAACACTGTCTTGTTTCATTGTTTAATGCTTTGTTGTAACATCAATCACACAGTTTGTGCTGCATCAAAAGGTAGAAATCAACTTGATTTGGGTCAGTAAGTGTGAAAAAACTCCTATTTGTAACAAAACTTAAAGTTGCACATTTAACAGAAGAAGTGACATTCATTTAATGGTCAAAGACAGAAGAAACACATTTCTTGATGCTTCTCATAAAATTCCTTAAGTCAAAAATACACACAGGTAAGTATGTGGTATACAAATAATATGTACAGCATAAATCAGATAATTTGGTCTTGGAAAATCTGATGAGATATGTGTGGGTTTGTATCGGGAAATAGAAATGTTTTAAGAAGAAAAAAACAAATGCTAAAAACAAATATTTTTAGCCAACCTAATAATGTTATTATTTTGTTCTGATAATTTTTCATGAAAGCAAAGACAAAATAATTGTTTACAGTAAATCTGTTGAATTACATCACTTGTATGTGTTATCTGTCAATATCAGTCATCATTATTCATGCAATTACACTAAAGTTTAAAAATGTGGGGTTGTTTTTAAAGAAGTCTCATATGATCACCACGACGGCATTATTTGTTCAAAAAATACAGTAAAAGCAATGATATTGTGAAATATTATTACAACTTAAAATTGTTTTCAGCTTAATACATTGTAAATTAAAAAGTCATCTTGTGACATTTTCAGCAGTCATTACTCCAGTCTTCAGTGTCACATGATCCTTCAGAAATCATTCTAATATGCTGATTTGCTGCTCAAAACAAATCTCTCACTAACACCTATGTTGAAAACTACTGTGCTGCTTATTATTTTTTGTGGAAACTATAACGCATCTTTTCAGGATCCTTTAACATATATAAAGTTCAAAAGATCAGAATTTATTTGAAATAGAAATCTTTTATAATTTATAAATGTATTTTATGTCACTTTAGATCAATGCATCTTTGCTGAATAAAAGCATTAAAAGCATAAAAATCTACTCTCATTTTAAAAAAGGGAACATTATTTACGATTCTTTCATTTCATTCAAACCAGGCTTGAATTGAAATCTCTGGCTTGTAATAGCAGACTTTATTAACTTGACAAACTTGAGCACAGTTTGTGTGAAAATCTGAAACTATAGAAGAGAAAATCTTGAGATTATAAGGAGACATAATTTAAATGAAAGAGGATTAATTTTCTTTTATACAGACTGTTCTCAATAAACTCTTTACACTGTAAGCAAGATACATGACACAATGAGACTAGACCATTCTCAATATAATCACTGAAGCGTTCTACACTGCAAATCACACTCTAGCATAGTAGACAACTTTGTTGACTATAAGGGAAGCGCTCTAGTTTTATACCGATGCTGGCTCTTGGAGTTGATGGGGTGTTACACTGTAAAATCTAATTAGTTGGGCTTACTTAAAAAAGCATGCAAACCGATTGCCTTGAAAAAACTAAGTAAAGTGAAATAGGAATAGTATGTTGTACTGACAAATGCTTAGTTAGTATAGTTTACTTACACGAGAGTTCTAGTAACTAAAAAAGAACTGTAGGGGATACTTGATCCTTTCATTTAGGTTTACTCATGACTTAGTATAGCTACTCACTGACTCGAGTGCGTTGCGGCAGAATAATTTATGCAGTTGCTTTGTTTTACAGTTGTTGATTTTATTTGCCAATTTTATTTGCTGTCTTGTGTCAGTAGTAGCACAACAAAAAGAGCAAATCAAATGGTTATTGTTGCAATTAATGAAAATAAATGAAATTGAATTGTTACCATTGCTGTGATTCATGTGCTGAATGTTTAAGTCTGTGTATGACTTTAGCATATTACCACACACTAGTTATGAAAACTGAAATTAGAAAAAGTTAATTAATCAACACAAAACAAAAAAAAGACACTAATCATTTAATGAGAAGATATATCACTTTCTAAAAGCAACCTATTTATTACTTTTCTTCCCTTGAAATCAAATAACTCTGACTTCATGATGCATTGCTGCATTAACAAAAGGAATATTATAGTAACATAAATGAAGTTCCAAGTGCCCAACCAAAGGGAACGCTAATCACTACAATGGTGAGTTAAAAAAAAAATCATTTTAGGAAAATCAACATCAATTTATGAAGTTAGCTTATGTGATGTTCTCTCAAATATTTCAGTTGTATTGAAAATTCAACATTCAAGATGACTTTGGGAAACGAGTGAATGCAACTAGTGAAAGATAACTGCAGACATGGAGGAAATGGGTGAAAAGTCTATTAAGACTCGTTTTCTTTTCTTCTTCTTCTGTTGTTATGTTGCACATTAGCAACACTGCTGCCTCTCGCTGGTTTATTAATATCATTGGTTCCTTTGTGGCTACTTGAATATTTTAAGTAAGTGTCACTCAAAACAGTAAGTAAATTG
>NW_015556101.1:112054-157256 GCF_001515605.1 Sinocyclocheilus anshuiensis | reverse complement strand
CAACTAAGTAAAGATAACTAATTAAATCTAAGTAAGGTAAACTATTGGATTTTACAGTGTAGAGTGATTCACAGCCAGTCTCTGTGCCTCGGCACAGTCGGCCCCTGAGCTCAACGCATCTTATTTATATGAATGATTCAAGCCTGCGTATATGCATCAGTCCACACCTGCCATTACTCTGCCTGATCGTCACACCTGAGATGCCTCCAGAAACGACTGCAAAAACAGAGCAAGCGGCAATGAGCACAAGCATAAGATACACAGATTTTCATTTTCAGCTTTAATTCACAGCTCTCACCTGCAACGGAAAACAAATCGGGCGAGAGGACGTATATACAGCTGCATCTCAATAAATTAGAATGTCGTGGAAAAGTTCATTTATTTCAGTAATTCAACTCAAATTGTGAAACTCCAAATGAAATACAAACCTTGCTCTCATCTGAAAAGAGGACTTTGGACCTCTTCTTCTCCTTAGCCCAGGTAAGACACCTTTGACGTTGTCTGTGGTTCAGGAGTGGCTTAACAAGGGGAATACGACAACTGTAGCCAAATTTCTTGACACGTCTGTGTGTGGTGGCTCTTGCTGCCTTGACCCCAGCCTCAGTCCATTTCTTGTGAAGTTCACTCAAATTCTTGAATCGATTTTTCTTGACAATCCTCATGAGGCTGTGGTTCTCTCGGTTGGTTGTGCATCTTTTCTTCTACACTTTTTCCTTCCACTCAACTTTCTGTTTACATGCTTGGATACAGCACTCTGTGAACAGCCAGCTTCTTTGGCAGTGAATGTTTGTGGCTTACCCTCCTTGTGAAGGGTGTCAATGATTGTCTTCTGGACAACTGTCAAATCAGCAGTCTTCCCCATGATTGTGTAGCCTAGTGAACCAAACTGAGAGACCATTTTGAAGGCTCAGGAAAACTTTGCAGGTGTTTTGAGTTGATTAGCTGATTGGCATGTCACCATATTCTAATTTGTTGAGATAGTGAATTGGTGGGTTTTTGTTAAATATGAGCCAAAATCATCACAATTAAAAGAACCAAAGACTTAAACTACTTCAGTCTGTGTGCATTGAATTTATTTAATACATGAGTTTCACAATTTGAGTTGAATTACTGAAATAAATGAACTTTTCCACGATATTCTAATTTATTGAGATGCACCTGTACACTAACTCTAATAGACAGGAGAGCTCAGCTGTGCTTGGTTAATCACAGTTAGAGATGACTCTCAGAGGGGAGGTATGTCTACGTCCTGGTTGGCTGAAAGTCGTTCAGATAGAGACGATTATCAAATGTCTGATGGTTGATGCTGATTAAGGCGAAATGCTGCCGCAGAACAGTGCTCTTTCTCCACATGGCATCAAGAGTATAAATGAAATATAAGACACACACGTACATTACTTATGGAGTATGTGGACCAAATGGAGCTATTTTCAGTGGCGAGTTGAATTTACTTATTCATCAGAGAAGGAGACGGTGTGAAAAAGATGACTAAAGTATCGACTTTAGCGTGTATTTGTTGTCAGAGCTGCAACTTTGCATCAAACTCGCAGTTATTCCACCACAAAACTCATTTGCATGTGAAAAAAAAAATCCAAAAGTTTTCAGCATCTTCTATATTTTCTAAAGGGAATCAAACTGACTCAAAACCCCTATTAAAAGGCAACACAAAATGGACATGTGGGCCGCACACAGCTGTCTCCATGTGTTGCCTTGACTGAATAACACAAAGCATTTTCCCTTCTGATATGTTGATAAAACTTTCAAGCATTGTACTCTTGAGAAAATGGAGCAAAAGCAATGCAGGTAATAGATTGTGAGGCTTTCATCTGAATTCCTACATGAAGTATTAAAAATACTTTATCATCCTTTTCTCAAAGTAGGGCAGGTAAGCGTCAGTGAGCCAGGGAAGTTGAAAGACATGCTTCAACATCCAACTCCTGGGACAAAAATATCACTACAAAACAACAACAGCCCACAATATATCTGCTGATCGGTGAAATTTTGTAGATATCCCACATATCCAGCATGAATATTTCAGGCACTGATAGTAACAACTATTGACAACCAGAGTCAGCTTTAAAACCTCTGCAGTAGACATACACCTTCCCACATTGCTGTCTGCTTCACACATTATGGAATTGATTAGTCTAAGCACACCCCCCTCGATCAAAAATATTTGGGGTAGGGACCCTGGATTGAGCGAGAGCCGACGGGCGCTAAACAGCATTTGTTATAGTCAGGAGAAAGATAAAACATGCTGAATGCAGTGAAAAAAATCCATAGCTGTCGCTTTAACTTGAGGTTATGCAGCATCTGAATGGCGATTTACCTGCCTGTGGACCGGACCACCTGAACCGGCATGTTTTGGAGACCACACAAAGTGACTCCATTCATTTAGAGCTCTCCTTTATTTATAATCCATGCACTCGGGAACAGCGGATCTCAGAGCTGCCGCTGTGACTCTCTCCTCTCGTCTCATATCAAAGTTTTCGTAAAATCAGCTCTGAGCCACGGCATTTACATAAGAACCTCCTCAGTTTCTCTGAGTGCACCTCTATCAGGAGAAACTCACATCTAACTCCCACGAAATGGCAAATCAGACACACTTTAATGACCATTCAGGCATCCTTTGCTAATGTGCAGGCAGAGACGTAACATGCAAGTCTTACCTACGCTGAGGCTTCCAGCTGACAACCTGCGAAAGCGAGCGGGAGCGTGAGAACGTGTGCGTTCTGGAGAGAGAGGAGATAGCAACTGCCGATGTGACAGCGCACAGCTCATTGCGCTCTTTTCACCGAGGGTGCTTGAGCTTGCGGAGGTGGTCCCTCTCACTCCTGTGACATCTGCTTCTCTCTTTAAACTCATTGGCTAAGAGGGATGATTCCTATTTAGCCAGCCCTGCTCCCCTCAAGTGACCCCCTCCCCTTCCAAACAATCTCTCTCTCTCTTTCTCTGCACGCACGCACGCACGCATCTTTTATTTTCCCTTCATGTTCTTTTCCTCATTTTCATTTCAACCCTGGTTCCTCGCTGCCGTCAGAAGCCGTGGCACACGCTCGGTAGCCCTTCATTGAAGTGCAACACTATTGTTTTGGTCCCTTTTCACTGCCTGTCTGCATCCATAAGTGTCTTTTCACTGTCACAATCTCTTTTTATGCTTCTAGACAGTTCCTCCACAATGCCTTGAGATGCTTTCAACACTGACTTGCGGGAACGGAGGTTTGTTTTCTTCATTTTTGATTGTTAAGGAATCAGCTCTGCCTTTTCAAAAAGTGGAAATGACAAAACGAATGTGGATTTAATGCTTCCAAAATGTCCAATTTTAGTGCACTGGAAACATCTTTCAGGTGTCTTTTTAAAGCACTGCGCTGTATTTGTGTTACACAAATTACTGGAATGTTTATAAAGTCGCAAGTGCACAAGGGGTGAAATTTGTATGTGAGGTATAGTTACTTTTAATGGAACTGACAGCACAAAAGATTTTTCGATGAGCAGCACTGCTGCCATTAGCTCAACAGGACGTGCATTCAATTCATTGTACATTAGATGTCCATTAAGCTCTATAAACTTTATACGCCACTGAGAAGCATTTTCAGTTTCAGTGTTGCAGTATGGTTCAGCTTGTGATTAATTCTGACTCAATGCATTAAAAACGAATTGAGGTACTACCAGGGTTTGGAAAAATTTGTTAATTTCTGCATGTAATACCAGAGGCGGACAGTAACTAAGTACATTTACTTGAGTATACCCTAAGCACACAGCAAGAGTTGCTTATAGACAACTGTGTGAATGTCCTTGAGTGGCCCAGCCAGAGCATGAGCTTGAACCCAATCAAATAATTCTGGAGAAACCTGAAAATGTGCATCTGCCCCCAACCAACCTGACAGCTTGAGAGGTGAAGAGGTGAGGAGAAGAATGGCTGATAATTGCCAAATGCTGATGAGCAAAGCATGTATTCAAAAAAATCAAACAAAAAAATACTTGAGGCTGTAAAGGTGCTTCCGCTAAATATTTAGTTAATGGTATGAATACTTATGCAATGTACTTATTTCAGTTTTTTTATTTTTAATAAATTTACGAAGTTGTGGCAATTCTGTTTCTGCTTTGTCAGTATGGTGTATGGAGTGTATATTGATGTGGGAAAAAAAATACTTTAAAGCAGTATAACATAAGGCAGCAACATAACAAAATGTGAAACAAAATTACTGTATTACATACAACATTAATAAAACAGTGCATTGACATAAAAAAGGAAATTTACTTTTGGTACTTAAGTACTTTTAAAAGCAAGTACTTCTGTACTTTTACTTAAGTAAAAATCTGTCTTTACAACTTTTATTTGTAATGGAGTAATATTTGACGAGCAGTATCTGTA
The DNA here is from genome assembly GCF_001515605.1 of Sinocyclocheilus anshuiensis. NCBI lineage: Eukaryota > Metazoa > Chordata > Actinopteri > Cypriniformes > Cyprinidae > Sinocyclocheilus > Sinocyclocheilus anshuiensis. Next base: position 152,881 of record NW_015556101.1, on the reverse strand, counting down.
CTTTCACTTAAGTAATGGAGTTGTGTACTTTGTCCGCCTCTGTCTAATACTTGCAATAAGTATCAATATTTGTGATACTGGTGTTTTATGTAGAGGATCGATCTTCACATAAAACACATTCTTTATGTTGTTTCCACATTCATTTGGTGATTCAATGTGGAAATTATTAGGAATGTCCACCGGGAACAATGTCACTTTTCAACAAAAATTTTGTAACCAACTAGTCGACTAGTCTAACTACCTCACGTCTGTATAAGCAATTAAAGAGCCTACTTAATCTATGAGTCAAACTTAAGCATTAGTCAATGTAGACATATTTATTAAAATCAAATTAATTAATAGGCAGTGCAAGACCAATAAATGCAAACTCAATAGCCTGTTATAAACAGAATTCCTCAAATAAAAGTTAGTCAATATAAGTAAGCATATGTCAAGGTACTGTAGTTCGTTACTATGTTAACCGCTTGCACGTCCAGGTTTAAACACACATCGTGTGTATGACATATTCACCAGAAAATAACATTGAATTTGCAGTATTAAATTACTATTGCTCATTGTTAATGTTCATTCAGAATACATTAGTTAATTTATCAAACCTGAAAGGTTAAAAACATACATGTAGAAATCAAACATCAACCAAGATTAATAAATGCTGTAAAATTATTATTCCTTGTTAGTTCAGAATACCCAATGCATTAACTAACATTAACGGATGGAACATTAAAGAGTTACCAAATAGCGAACAAACTGACAGAAATTTAAAGCTGTCAAATTGAATCGAATTGAAACCAGTTATTCAAAGATTTCAGAGCAATAGTGCAACTCACCATCCATTTATCCTAGGATCTTTTCCGTTCACCAAACAAGTCTGAAATGGCATGAGAACAAGTAAATGATGACAGAATTATGATTTTTGGGGTCATTGAGCCATCTTAATGGAGAGAGTTAAAGAGATACCGGATGCCTAAAAAATGAGAATGCATTACTGGCATCACAACCACTTAAGGGCTACATAATTTGGAAATTTCCTCAAGCATTCTTCCTTGACTACAGTTAGTTCAATACTTTTTACAATATGATTTTCCTGGAAGAGCACTTTCAAGCATAAAGGCTGAGTGGGACAAAAGCCGTCTGTGCTAGTAAAGAAAACTAAAGGCTTCTAAATATAGCAGAGCACCAGCAGAGAAAACTGCACAATGTCTCTGAAGAGTCCAGAACTGCTCCCTAGCACACAAACACTGCATGCATTAATGACATCTATAGGATATCACCATATTTTGGCCAATTTAGAGTGAGCAATTGAAAGAGGAAAAGGGTTCAGAAGACAAAGCATCTGATGTCTCTTTGTGGTCAAATCTCTTCAGTTTACCCATGATGCATCTAGTCTGGAAGAAAAGTCATGTACATTAAAGCAGCATTGGTTTCCAGTTCAGAGTTTTGCTGTTCAAACAACAACTGCTATGAGTCATAAGAGGCCCTTTGATCAGCCCATTGTTTCTTGTTTCGTGGGTAATGCAGTAATTGGCAAGGTTTGTGATAACCCCCTTGAACTCCTGTCACTGTTATTTGATACCCATCTGCTTTTTTGTCTTTTTTGCCAAAGAAAAATATGCTGTGCTATAATTGGAACCTTATCCCATGCCTTAGGAGGCTTCAACTTGCCATTTGCAAGTAGGACATGTCCCGGCGCCTATTTGACAAAAGCCAAGAGATAAAACGCAGAGGCGGTCAGACGTGCTGGTTATTGCCCAGCTGTGATTTACACTCCGAATTAGCCAATTAACAAGACCACATGACACATGCTCCATTACCAGACTGTGTTGCGTTATGTGCAATAAGAAACTAGGTTTTAGCACAGAATCTACAGTGACACCTCTTAACCTCATAGTACACACTGTAACAAACAGTGGAAAAAACCCTGGTGCTCAAGAGACATTTCTTATTATTATCAATGTTGAAAGCAGTTGTGCTATTTATGTGGAAACCATCATACATTTCTTCCAGGATTCTTTGATGAATAGAAAGTTCAAAAGAACGGCATTTATTTGAAATAGAAATCTTTTGTAACATTATAAATGTCTTTACTGTCACAATTACTGAACTGCAGCCCTGCTGAATCTGCTGAATAAAAGTTTCTTTAAAAAAACAATCTGACTGACTACAAACTTTTGAGCGGTAGGGTACATACTGATATTTTTATTATAATCGTTTTTATTATCATTATAATCATTCTTGAGGGCTCTTAAAATGGACTTTGCCGGTGGGGTTCAGGACTGGTTGTAGGGTTCAGGACTGTGTTTGTGCTCATGGTGCCATCAGGCAGTCAGCACGTCATGAAGTCGGTCATTTTTCTACAGCTCCAGAGAGATAAGATAGGTGATTGGCTCAAAAAGTTCTGTGAGCAGCAAGTCCTGAAAAATGGTCATGGAGATGAATGAGAATGCTAATGGATAGAAAATACTATTATTCCATGAATCCATTGATGAGAGGGAATTTTAATTGCCAGCACATTTTCACTCTTATTCCAAAACCAGTATGGTTTTACAGTCTGATGCCTCATGAGAACCTTTTTCTTCAAAGAACTTATAATCTCTCTCTCTTTTTTTTTTTTAAGGAAACAATAATTTAGAGAAATTAACCTCGAGTGGTGGGCTGGAGATAGCAGGGTAAACAATACAAATTATACATTTTTATTGTGCAACAATAAAATATAAATGTGCATACTTATGATAATAAACATGAAATCACTTTTATATCACAATAAGTATGCGCAATCCCTTTCAAAAGGTAAAGGAAATGCCAGTCTTTGTGGCGTGACAGAAAAAAATGAACAAAACTACAGTATGCTATAGTAAAACTAAATGGGACTCACACTGGATTAAATATGGGGTTATGGGTAAATCGCACTCCTGCTGTTTATACATTTACCAAACTGTCAAACTTCACGTGTTATGTAAAATATATATATTTTTTATTTTTTTATTTTTTTTGGGGCCTATGCAGTTCATGGCAACATGATTAATTTTACTGATTTTATGGCCATTCACTTTTGTTCAGTAAACAATTTTGGTACAGTGATGGGTCACAACGGCATGTCCAATGTTAAGTCCCTTTCCAAAAAGGGACATTTTTGCCATTATTTACTCACCCTTGTGTTGTTTCAAACCTGAACACATTTCTTTCTTCTGCAGAACACAAAAGAAAATACTTGAAGAAAAAATTGCATACGACATTCTTCATTCTTTCAAGCAGACATATGTATTTATATAAATAAAATGTAGATTAATCCTTATTAGGGCTACTTAAGTGATTCAGTCAAGAGCAGTGAGGATTTTCTCTTTGTCTTTTGTTGTTTGATTAACATTAATGACACAGACAACTATATTAGGCTGCTGTCCCTTTAAGACCGAAAGCATGGATCCAATATACTTATAAACATCCAATATTTTCCTAACTGTTTATGTTCACTTAAGACATAGCCAAGTGTGTTTACGTGAATACTCGCCAAAACAGACAATTTGACATCTTTTTGTGTGTAATTGTCAGTTCAAGTGCAATAACACGTGAAAGAGAACTGAATTCAGTACTTGTGCACTAAGAGGCATTTTCTGTGTGCGCTCGGACTAAGAAAAAAAAACAGACCAAGTTAAGTTCTCTTTCGCATCGTCACACTTTTTCTAATTTATCATATGTATGCTCTTTTCTTACTCCCAGACTTTGACATTTTTGAATGTTTAATGAGACGTGCAGCAAGTGTATGCAAACTTATGTCTCGCGGGGTAGATCAGAGCATTACAGCACAAATGTGCTCATCTACCCTCCCTACCACACAGATTAGTTCTGACTGGATCTCATCCCAAATCACATTTTTTCGTTGAAGAAAATGTCAGTCAGGGTTGTGTTTGCGGAACGATGTATGTTAAAAGCACACTCCAGTTTTGTGTGAGTGAAGGAAATCCGCTTGGGCTCGCGCACATGGATCGCGTAACATTATACGCTCTCGACATTGTCAGTAAGATCACACTATAGAAACCGCCTAAAATTAGAAATTTACTAAAAACAAGGCTATGGCAAGACATTTGGTAAGGGGGGCACCTGGGGTGGCCAGCCAAATTTCAGGGGGGGCCGGTGCCACCCCTGGCCACAACGTAGACACGCCCCTGATAACTTCATCTTAAAGAGTTTAATGAATGTCACTCAGTGTATAGATCAGGAAGACTCTGGTGGATCACTGTCTCAATAATCATTGGGGCAGGAGTAGAGGTCCAGATTTCACACGATTTATGCTTAAATACAGCAAGATTAACACAAAAACCTGATTAAACTTTGACCAATCAATAAGGAGAATTAATCACACTCAATGAATCCAGTTAATGTGTGACATCAACCACAGTAATGTTCACCTCTGCTCTCACTTTAAAAAAGGGTAAAAGCATTTGTAATAACAGCACAATGGCCAGGGAAACCATTTTTCTGTAATACTGACTAAAGACACCTCTTCCCTGCAAACACTTAATAGCGTCTGTTTCTTCACGTCTCTGTGTTTTAAGCAGATGCTGCAATCCATAGACCTCTGGCTGTGCCTCATATTGCTCCTTCCTTCATTTGTGAGTCATACCGACTCCCTGCTTCTGCGTTTGACACACCTACACTGAGATGAAGACATTTAAACAGAGGATGCAAGCTGGTAAGACAGCAAAGGCTGGAAAAAGTTGTGAAGCGTAAAAACATCTAAAAGTCTTCTACTTTGACGCCAAACCTGAAATGTGCTCCTTTTAAACTCGTAAAATGATTGAACATTGTCATTAATATAATTAAACTGGCCACCATCACAATGAAAAAAAAATACACTGTGTGTAATAAACAGACTTTGCAAGTCCCTTTGATAAAACACCTGAGCTCATGTGGCTGTTTTGTCTATGAGAGAAACACTCTCTGAGAAAGAATTATCAGTGAATTTATTCATAAATCAGATCCAGATGGGACATTTAACAGAAGTGAAGTCATGTGTAGTCTTTGCAACGTGGAATTTAAAAAGCACAGAAGCTGAACAAGTATAAATATCACCCGAGAGTGATTACACCATCATTTGTACAAATTTAATGAGAATTTACAAGACTTACAGGTTTACCAAAGCAAATCAAACTCTTTCTAAGTACCCCTGGGACCAGCTTAAGTATATGTGGTTGGGAATCACTGCTTTTGGATATTTTGAATAACCAAATGAGATTTCATATCTTAAGAGCTACAGAAAAGACTGAATTTTCTTTATCAAAGTCTAAGTGTATAAGCAAATCTTTCTAACTAAAGAATTCTCTGCTGTGAGAGTGATAAATAGCTTATCGTTCATTGGGATATTAAAATCACAAAGCTGTTGACTTTTGCACAGTCATTGAATACCATCAGGGAGAACTGAATTTATCTCTGATCACAACAGCAACTTTGGATATAAAGTCAGTGCTCAGCGTTCAAAAAAGTTTTTCCTAAATTACAATGATAATGCTGTTCATCAGACTAATAATACAAGACAAACTTTACAGATTTTAATTTTCTTATAGAATAAGGGACTGCCATTTAACGTCTTAAAACAATAATTTAATCTAAATCATAAAGATTTTTTTATATATTTTTGAAATAAATCTGTTATGCTCACCAAAACTGCATTTATTTGACCTAAATACATTAAAATTCAATATTGTGGAATAACTGTTTTCTATCTGAAAATATTTTAAATGTAATTTATTCATGTGATAGCGAAGTTGAAATTTCAGCAGTTTTTACTCCAGCCTTTAGTGTAATATGATCCTCCAGAAATCATTTTAATATGCTGATGTGGTGCTCAAGAAATATTGTGATGTGATACATTGTTTTAGGATTCTTTGATAAATAGAACATTTAATAATTAGGGAAAAAAACATTTATTTGAAAGAGTAAAGACTTAAATAGTGTTACAAAAAATTGGCACTTGATGAATTTAATGTATCCTTGCTTAATAAAAGTAAACTGTTTTTCACTAATAAAAAATAAAAACTTACTGACCTTAAACTTTTGAACGTTAGTGTATATTATTTAACAATGAATGTATTAAATTTAATAAATGTATTATAATTTAAATAATATATTTATATGTATTTACCTGTTTTGCTGTAGTATGTTTGCATGCAGAAATATGCCTAAAAATGCAGCCTGCTGTGGCTTGTTGCATGCCATATTTTAACATTTACACTTCTCAATTTCTCAGGTTTTAATTAACAATGTTTATTCCTTTATGGCTTCATTTCCATACAATCTACTGTTAAGTGGCTCCTTCTGGCACTATTCACACATTTTTTCCCGTGATATTTTATGGAGGTAGCCCGAGGGGCGAAAGGTTGAAGGATATATAATAGCCATAAATTCATTTTACCATGGGTGTGGGTGTATTTTACAGGATAAAAAGAAAGCCTAGTTTAGGATGAAGGCCGAGAAAGGCAGTTACTTCTAATAAAATTATACATGCAAGTTACAGGATACTATTTAATTTGGCGATTAATTTGCCTCATACATATGATTGAGTCTCATTTTATGTGACATCTTGTAATGAGACTGTAAATCATGGAAGCTTCACCCGTGAGAAAAAAGAACCAGCCAAAAATTAAATGCACATGATGCCCAACAGGCATTTAAATAAACTAATTAATCTATAAGAAAGACCCAGAATACAAACAATTCAGGTCCTTATAAACTAAACAAATCTGTGAAAATATAATTCAATGGAAATCCTATTCAACACATTAATAGATGCCAGTTGATGGTGACATAGCAACTATTAATTCCCATAGTTCCTGTAAAGTATGACAACTTCATTAATTCATCAGTGGCTTCCTCACACAGTGGTGGCAAAACATTGTTTTACCCAACACGTTCTCATTAAATCATAACCCTTGGCCTTTTGCTAACCTTGAATTATTAGATGCAGCTCTCAAAGTACCATTAATTAGCCTCCGAGAAAACAGGGAGTGGGATTTTGTGGGATTTTAGCACCTGTATGCAAACCAAGCACTTATCGGCACTCTCTCAGAGCGGAGAAAGTGAAGGGCGGAGGGGTGAGGAGAGGGGTAGGAAATAAGACATCATCGGTATTTGTCGAATGTAAACCTGACTCCACAGAGATTTGTATTCAAACACATTTCACTGCTGTTTACATGTGTCATGCGCTCGGTTTTCTCCTGGCCTACTTTTCCCTCATTGTCGCTCGTAATTGCCGCAATCTCGCACATCCACCGTTTCTACAGTTTCAATACCAGTAAATGATGGCGTGATGAATAAAGCGCAGATTAAAGTCCATCCTTGTACTTAAATCTGAACATTTATGACAAAGTTTAACTCCTGTACACAGAAGACAAATAGTATTTTTTTTATTTTGAATTTTAAAAATGAAGAATTGAGCAAACAGATATGTCAGGACTAACAAATGCCTCAAGGCTAATGCAAATGTTTACCTGATTCGCTCTTTATCAAATGATGGATTTCATATGATGCATCTTTATTAAATGATGCATCTCATAAATACTATATCACTATAGCATATAATGATATCAACAGTGATACCTGTATTTAACTGCACTTTTCTATACAACTAAATCAATAAATCACCAAATCAAGTATTAGAATTCCCCTTCAAACACCATCTATAAGAGCAATATGAATTGATTGCTGATCCAGGCTGGTTTATGATGGTTTGATGCTGGTCTAGCTATTGTTGACCAGCAAATATTGAAAGCACCTAAGACTCTCAATACCACTTTTAATGAGACAAATATGGCAGAAAATCTCAATCATTGTACTTTCATGACAACTCAAACAAATACATCTAGCTGATTTTAAGAATGTGCAGGAACATACATAAGAATATTGAGGAAAAAATGTGCAATCAAATAAATAAATACATATTTTTTTTAAATAATACAATTATTTTGTAATAAAATGTAAATTTTATGTATGGCAGAGATTGTGTGTTATGTGCAAAGAGGACAGATAGGAACATGTTACACCGACTTTCATCTCATTCAGTCAAATTATAAAACAATTTCCTGACCTTCAATCAGTCACTGAGAGAACGCAGAATGAGGTGTTGAAAAGTTTGCGGAAATTCACAAGGTGGCTCTGTCGAGCACAACAAAGCGAGATATCCAAAGACTCTTCATGTCGACACTGACAGATCATAAGTGGAGTAATGGAAACACCATGGAGGAGAGACAGTGAGTAATTACTGACCAGGTGCAGTTATCCATTACAGCTGAACTTCAGGGAAACCTGTTCTGAGACGCTTCACTTATTTACATTTAGACAATCCTCTGCGTCCTGCACGGCACCTCCACAGTGGACAAGGTTAAAATCATCTTGCCACTACTAGAGATGTTTGGTGAAGGTAGTTTTGTCTGCAGTAAAATTGGTCATCTTGGTTTATATGATGTTCACTAACATACCATCACCTGTGTAGATAGAGGTCAACGGGTGCTTGTTTTAGTACAACACCCTTGAATACCGACTGTAATTTGACAACAGAGTCATTAATCTGAAGGTGGTGCAAGCAGACATATAACGAGTAAAGGCTTAAAGATAGATGAAGTGCTTTTCTTTAAAGTCTATCTAAAAACAGACTGCTTGTTGGCAGCTTATTGCTTCTTTATTCTACAGATATAGTGGCAAAATAAGGAAACAGACCAGATTCAAACCTGCTTTACCTGTATTAGCACCACAATTTGAGCATTAACCACTGCACAACAGCTCAAATCCACTGCACATTTGCCATACTGTTTGCTTCCTAGCACTTGTTAAACAATAAATTTAGCAAGAAAACAGAGACGTTAGAATGATCAGCAGCAGTACTGCAGTCATTTTGTCTTCTGAGAAATATCTATTGTGTTTTCAATAAAACACATCTCTATACATCACTGGTCCATGAACTCAGCTGAAATCATTTATCGGCTCTCTGGTGTTCCACATAAGAAATAATTGAGTAAATGACAATTAATATATTCACCTCAGTAAATGTACCTCTTCATGTCAGTGTGTCATAAAGTTTTCAAGTATGTTTCTCATTAAACTACAGTTTAATGAGAAATGAAGGAGTTTTATAGTCTCTTCAGGAAATTTCACAATTCCGTACACACACTTTATGTATTTTTGCGAATGTTTGTCAGATGATTACAACACAGAGCACCATGGGCTTCATTTCCCACTGGATGAGATGGTGTGCAGAGCACGGCAGAGCCGGCGTGAAATACACAAGACAGATGGGCTCCATTGTTTGATTGTTTTGAAGAGTCGTTGAAAAGACTATTTGAGATCTGAATTGTCTTAGAAAACATGATGACAAACCTCTCTCTGCTCTCATCAGAACCCCATCTCTCCTTTAGTTTTTTCTCTCACTCTCTCTGAATGTACACTTGAGGAGAAAGCTAAACATTTTGTGACACAGATTTAGTTTGAGCACTAAAATGGAGAAATCCTCTTCCCTGCTGAGTGTAACGTTTGGACCAATGAGACACACAATTGTTCATTATATTTAATGAATAATCCAGCAAAACCCCTCACCCAAAAAAGCAAACAATGTGTTACCCGAGTTCTGTGGATAACACCCAAAGAGCAACTAACACCCCAAAAAGGTAGAACAGGCCTTGGTTACCATGGCAACCAATAACAAATCATCTGATAACACTGGTTTTATTGCTCAAATGAATGTGGGCAGAGCAACTCTCACTCCATTTTCCCATAGGAAATGCACATAATGCCCATAAAAATGGACTCTTCCCTATTCCTTCATAGAAAACCTTCTATGAATGAACATCTCCAGAACATTGTGTGTATGATTATTACTTCCTTGTATATTGTCTTTTGTATTGTATACTGTTTTATGCATGCTTATGATAGAACCACTAGTTAATATAACCTCACCTATACCATGTTTGGTATCTATGAATTCATATTTTGATGATCTAAATGGGAGTGCATCTTACATGTTGATACTGATGCAACATATTAGTACTCTAAGAATCTTTAATAGTTTTTGCATCAGCACCCAATCCAGTTATGTATGCAAAATTCCATGTTCGAAGACGTAAACTTTCCCTGGCTCACTGACCCCCTGGAGGTGTGAACTTCATAGAAGTTAGATGGCCTCACATCAGTGACCCGCCTCTCTCTTCTCTCTTCTTTGACGCTCTCATCCCCATGCCTCTTGGACATCCAGTCCGACTCAGACCCACGGGACCTCCCCCATGCTGGCAAGACATCAAAGTTGCAGCAAGCCGTGTTGCAACTTTTCACCCGGGAGAGAACTCTACCGACCACCACTGAGTCAGAGTAACATCTTTGGAGTTCATCAATTTCAAACCCGGAAGAACATGATCGCAATTCCAACGCCACCAAACCTTCAAACCATCAAGACTTTCATCTGAGAATGCATCCAGACGCTCGTTCAACGGCCAAGGCAATGCAAGTATCGTACATCTAACTAAATGAAACAGAGGTTTAGTATAAGTTGTAGACCCCGTTGTAAAACGGTCCTGATGGTTTCACTCAGGTGGTTAACTGACTCATTTTCCATAGCTGCATCCTCTGGTTTCATTCATCCACTTTAACTCCTCTTTGTAGGTATGTGTGTGTGTATGTTTGTTAGACTAATATTGTGTTAGTGTTTAGTTTCTAAAACTTTTGTGCACAAAGTACATGAGTTTCTGATTCTGTCACTGCTTGTGTATAATGTCCCTTTTATGATCTGATCTTACTACATGCTCTAATACACTAGTAGTGTAAGAAAGTATTTTCTGTGGCCACGGAAATATCATTTCTTAGTGCTGATATAAAATTCCACTGAATGTTCGTTGGACGAACAGATTAGTTGATTGTAATATTAATTCTGCTACAGTTACTACTGGCAGCTGATATAAATAATTGTAATTAATTATAATTAATAATTGTAATTATTTATACATTTCCCTTTTGAGCTAATTTGCTACATGAGTAAAGCAGGGGAGCAGTTTGTTATCATCGTTACTAGGGCTGGCAATAAAACACAATTTAGTGATTATTAATAAAATAATAATAACAATAAAACAATGTATTCTAAAGTATTTTTATATGGTCTATTCAGTGCTTTTTTGCCACAATAATTTAATACATTTGAATTATCTTTATGTGGGGTCATTTTACAGCAAATATTGATGTATGTGACTAATTGGAGTAATTAATTGTAATATTATATTAGTAATTTAATTAAAATGTAATTTCTAGATTGCACACATTTTCACCATCATGTAAATCAGTGTTCATTGATAAAAAAATGTTTTGTCTTCAACCCATTATGAAATATAATACATCCCATGTATAGCCTTAAACATCTCAATTCCAGGAAAAGAATGCATTTATTTTGCACAACAGTGATGATGAAAGCTCATGCAAAGACGACACATTCACAGGGTATGCAGTTTCAGGAGCATAGGTGCTCAAATTCACAACCTGCTCGTAGAGAACTTTTAAAAAATAATCAACAATTACCTGTTGCATCCTTTCAAGTGCATCTGAGGACCCCTGGATTGAGTGCAACACTTAAATCAAGTAAGTGAAACATTTATGTAAGGATTTTATTTTGAGCTGAGCAACCTGAGTTGTGGCATTAAGTCAAATCACATGTCGACTTAACATTGTTAAGTCTACGTTTCATTTTTCTATTTGTCTTAGATTTAGCTGATGGTATTACTGGAATGATTTTAAGGATTCATCTCCTGTAGGTTTCACAGCATTAGCATTTTCATAGCTTTGCTTTGAAATTTATCTCTTAGATTCAGCAGAGAATGAAACCTGCCTGAAAGAGAGAAGACGGGCTACTTCAAATGCAAGACAGTCTCATTCAGCCCAATATTTTTAAGACTTAATGCACAAATAGTGTAGAATGAGACTTTCCTTTTGACAGAGAAGAAAGGATTTTCCATCTTTCATCCAAATATATTTGACCAAATCACCCTGAACTGTTTTCATTATGGGGCCTGAATGAAAAATACATATTTAATGTAACATGCTCTGCCAATATTGTTTTCTCCATGGTGACAGATGACCTGCATGTAGAAAAAAGGGCTTCCCATTTGCTTTTCACATTAAAAACCTATTATTCTTCCCAAATCCACATATGATGGAGAGCAATTTGCACCTTTGTCCACATAATAAAATATCCTGTAAAGTGTCACAGTTCACAGACAGAAACAAAGACAACAGCATGTACATAGGGAAAGGATATTTTAAACTGACGTATCTTGATTGAAATCTAGAGTTTGGATTTTCTAAATGTCCTTTTCCCTTTGCAGAGGCAATTTCCTTTGGAAATTGTCGGCAGTAAATATGGTTAATGTGCTGTGCCTGCACTTCGCTCACACGGAGAGCTGAGGAAGGCTGACATGAGTTATCTGTATGATTCTTGCGTAAACTGAGATATGAATCCCTCCATCGTAAACTAGATTGTAGAATGATGTACAATTGCCCTGAAGGTACAAACTCACCAGGAACACCCCCCACAGAAGGGATTCAACATATGGATCATGGTGCAAAACAGAAGGGTCTCTAACTAAATATCATATAACTTATAGATTTAACTAGAATGCTAAATGGGTATTAAATATTATAGACCTCCTTTGGTTAAAACACATTTTAATTATAAAGGCATAGTTAGAAAATAATTAAAAATATATATTATGTTGATGTTTTGATATATATATATATATATATATCTTTTATTCAATGCTTTTTGAAACCTCCATTTGGCATAATAACAGCTCTGAGTTTTCTCCTATAATGCCTGATGAGGTTAGAGAGCACGTGACAAGAGATCAGAGACAATTCCTTCATCCAGAATCTCTCCAGACCCTTCAGATTCCCAGCTCCATGATGGTGCTTCTCCTCTTCAGTTGTCAGGCTCTGGGCCAGGTTTTGTGTGTGTCTTTGCTCCCTATGTGCTCCGTCTTCCAGTTTCTCTGTCTCGTGTTTTGAATTAATTGTTCCCAGGTGTTTCCTATGTTAATTGTCATTAGTTCCAGGTGTCCCTTGTCTTCCCCTCATCAGTTCCTGTGTATTTAAAGTGTGTTCTAGTTATTGTCCTTTGTCAGTCGTTGAACGTCATCCTGATGTGTCGAGTCCTGTGATCCCCAGCCTTGGTTAATAAAGCCCTTTTGATTTATTCTACTCCGTGTCTCCTTGCTCCTTTGTTCCCGTGTTCCTCGTGTGTGTGCACCGTGACATCAGTTCAGCACACTCATTTTCTATAGGGTTCAGGTCAGGGAACTGGAATGGCCATAGCAGAAGCTTGGTTTTGTGCCCAGTGACCCATTTTTGTGTTGTTTTTAAGGTTTGTTTTTGGATTATTGTCCGGTTGGAAGATCCAAACATGGCCCATTATAAGATTTCTAACAGAGTCAGTCACTTTTTGATTTGTTTATCTGTTGGTATTTGATAGAATCAAAAATGCCGTGTGTCTAAACAAGATGTCAGGACCTCCAGCAGAAATATTGGCCCACAACGTTAAAAATACAGCAGTATATTTCATTGTACACATGGGGCACTTTTTATCCCTGTGTGCACCAAACCCGTCTTGAGTGTTTGTTGCTAAAAAGCTAATTTTTTAGTTACATCTGACCATAGAAGCCAGTCCCGTTTGAAGTTCCAGTCGTGTCTGACAACAGAATATGTTGGGGATTGTTTTAGGATGAGAGCATTTTATTTTCTTGATTTTTTTTCTTGAAACCCTCCCAAACAACATGTGGTGTAGGTGCTGTTTGATTTTTTTTTTAAGGTTTTCTGACCCTGAGACTCAGCCATTTTCTGCAATTCTCCAGCTGTGGTCCTTGGAGAGTCTTTAGCCACTCAAACTCTCCTCCTCACCGTGCATTAGGACGGTATGGACACACGTCCTCTTCCAGGCAGATTTGTAACATTTTCTGTTGATTTGAAATTCTTAATTATTGCCCTGATGGTGGAAATGGGAATTTTCACTTCTCTAGCTCTTTTCTTACAGTCACTTTCTAATTTGTGAAGCTCAATTATCTTTTGCTGCACATCAGGAATATATTCTTTGGTTTTTCTCATTGTGATGGATGATTAAGGAAATGTGGCCTTTGTTTTCCCTCCTATTTATATTCCTGTGTAAATATGAATGGGAATATACTTCAAAGATATTTTACTCATAAGAATTTCTAGGGGTGCCAATAATTGTGTCCAACGTGTATTTGAGAAAAACATTTATTTCATAATGAGATTTTCCCCCATTTTCAATTGTTTTAGTTCAATGAAAGGTTAGATATGAAAGGTTAGATATCTGTGTATTTTTTTTAAATAAAAGATCAAAATGATTAACAATGCAGATTTATTTTCACAGCCTTCTTTGATCATATTTACCAAGGGTGCCAATAATTCTGACCACGACTGTATATATATATATATATATATATATATATATATATATATACCTCTTTCACTAGTATAAAATAATTTTTCCAAAAAAAAAGATGCCAAAATGTCAACGTATTATTACTGCAATGCAATTAATGATAAACAAAAAAAAGTGTGTCACAAAAACGGATTAACATATGAATGCTGTTTCCACTTCAAATTAAAAATAAAAAATGAAAAAAATAAAAGTGTGATCTCAGTGTGATCATTCACAAAGTGACTATTTATCAGAAAATATAACTAAATATAACTTTTTTGTTTTACTCTGAGGTGGAAACAGGCTTCCATAATCATCTGTATGTACAGTATGATCCTGAATTAATCAAGGACTTTTGATTCATCTGATCCCTTAAGCAATGAAATACACTAAATACTAAGCTCTATCGCCAATTATCCTTCATTCAGTCATAAATAACACAAGATCCTAACCATGGCTGCAAACAATTATGACATCCAACACAGAGATAATGCAATAATGAAGAAGAATGAGACACTACTGCACTAAAATACATGAGCAAATAAACCTTCAGTGCACACAAACTGTGATATTGATTCTTATTCCAGCTGTAGGTTGCCTTCTCACACACTACACACTATAAACATAAGGTGACTGTGTGTAATAATCCAGAGACGGAAAAAAGCACAGAACGTTCTAAAATTAAATAGCAAGCAACCACAGGGCTGGATAAAGAAGTTAAGGTCATTATTGTCCTCTGAATTTGGAGGAAGTCTTGACAGGAAATTCGTCATCAGGGCTATTTGGCTCTGATTCACATTCCACTTTAAACACGCGTATCAGCTTTATTCAGTAAATAGATTCTTTATTTGTTCCTTGGGTTGCTTGAGCTAGCGAGAGGAAGAAAATAACATGTCCTTGAGTGAGTTTCAAATTACTTGCCATACAAGGAAACAAACACAATTAAGGTTCTTTCTCTAAACATTCAAAAAGGATTTCTGTCACTTTGGCATTTTCAGAGTGTCCGAATTTCACCAAGGGCAAAGAACGATAATTACAACAATCAACAGTTTTTAGTTATCTGAGACTTGAGATTGATTTTGCAGTCAGAAATTTAGAGGAAGCAGCATCCCATGAACCAAGTGTTGACAAAAAAAACACTGCTTGTTATCAATGGGCTCAATGAAGAAGTGTCACAGCAATTAGCCTGGAGGAAATAGCCATACTTTTCTTTACCAGACAAAATTATTTCTGAGTGGCATTAAACTTGCATTTCTGTACATTCTAAAAAATGCCGGGTTGTTTCAACCCAACTTTGGGTCAAATATGGACTAACCCAGCTGTTGGGTTACATTTTTTAATAAAATGTTTTAACCCAAAAGTTGGGTTAGTCCATATTTGACCCAAAGTTGGGTTGAAACAACCCAGCATTTTTTAGAGTGTAGCCAAAACAAAACTTTGTTTCTGTTGTGTGCTATTGAAAAAAAAAAAAAAGATATTGTAAATAATCTAATGGCAGTACCTATTTGGTTGACAGTCCAAAAATAAATGCTGGTTGCAACCAATCATAAAACAGGGGAAAAAAAGAGTATAGGACAACAACGCAATGAATACTTCTGTTACACAAAATCATGTCGGAAGAGATGAAAGCCGAAGACAAGACAATTTACCTGCATTCAAAAAACGTTTCCTGCCACTGCCAGTGTTAGACAGCCCGGTCTGCAGGGAGTGCAGATCAACAAGTCCTATTTGTATGCTTTTGTACAGTTATGGTTACAAAATCTCTCTGCTTCCCTACACTAGAATTTTGATTGTGATACATTGACTGATTGCATTATTTATTAATACATTTTTAATTTTTATGGATATCACAATAATTATTGTGAAGTTTTTGACCACGAAAATAATGTAGTGATCATGGTGACAGTCCTAGTAGGAAGCATAATCATTATGCTGACATCAGAATCCATTTTTTTTTCCAGTGCTGAAAATATCAATAAAAAGCTCAGAGTAATTAAAATGGGTCGATTTACTCAATATTTGTGTGTTGTGCTTTTTATGCTTACAGTTCAGTGCTATTAACTTAGCAGCATACTAACGTCAAAATCAATTGTGTGATTATGCTGCCTACTATGATGGAGATTTTATTTTGGCCAAATTCTTAGTATTGCAGCAAAAGCAACCCAGACTGCACTGTGCCGAGCTGAGATAAAAAAAAAAAATAATAATAATAAATCCAAGACGGCTGACAAAGAAATGTCATTTATAAGTTCATTCAATACTGAAAAAGTATCAAGAAGAACAACTCAGAGTCTTTAAAACTTATTGTTTTTCTTACATGTGTGTTGCATGTGTGATGTGTATTTTTTAGGCTTATTTATAGTACATGCTACTATCTTTCTCATCAGAGACTTGCTGTTTAGGAAGGTTGCTACCCAAGTACTGTAGATAATTCCAAATCGACCATTTATAATGTTTCATGACTGTTACAATACACTCCCTTAGAAGACAGCATGCCTATATAAGCAGCACGCAACAAAGCAGCTCACTAGGGTTTGAGACCGCTTGTATCTCTTTTTCTCTCTTACGCCAAGTTCCCCATTCTCTTTTCCTCTCAATCACTGAGAGATAAATTCCAGGTTCCCCAGTGATCGCTAAAGAAAGACAGTTTAGAAGAGAAATCTAATGCACAGGAATAGTGTCATCCCTGGAGAACGGCAACCTTTTAAACACAAACAGCTGTGTAGGAGAGACGAAAAGAGTAAGGGAAAAAAAATGGGAAGGGAACAGGACATGTTACTGGAGTAAACACTAAATCCCCAGCAGTAAACTATCAGCAATGATAATCCATTAAGAATCAATGTATAGAGAATACGTGCTTATGCTTCACTGCAGCAGCGGTTATTGATTGAGAGCCGGTCCATCCCGAGAGGGGGCAGCGGCATTATCATGCAGCCTACGTAATGCCATTTCATTCAGGCGAGACCAGCAAGCTTTTGATTAAGAACAGATGCTACTCACACCTCCCATTCTCTTATGTGCTGCTGAAGAAAATGGCAGATTTAGGAGCTTTATCATAGTTTAATATCTCTAATGTCTTATATCCTCAACCACTCCCAAAGCCCTTGCTCAGTTCCAAAAAACGAAAGGCACATTTTCTCGTGTAATTGGGTGCTGTTAACTGAAACTGTGGCCTTTTGAGGGTTGTTAAATGCAAATATATCCTTGTTATGCCCTAAATGTTCATCCCAAACTCAAGAAACAGAAATGTTCAGGATGTCCATTTCAAAATGCACCTGTAATGCACAGTTGGTTACAGTGTTTACATCCTTTTAATTCAAATTCACAGTCACATTTTTATTTATTTTTTTGAGAAAAATACTAGGATTAGAGGCAGAATCAAGTAGTTGCCATCTAAATAAATATGTTATACAAATTTTTCTATCATCAAGTTATATCAATAATGTAGTTTGTAATGTAGTAAATACATAAAATTATACTAAATTGCAGCGTTCCGTATGCTTGTATCTTTACTATCATATATATCGGCTTTATATCGGCCATCAAAAAAAAACAATGTCAGTCAAACACTAATTACCATCCTAATTTTCTGTAAAGCTGCTTTGAAATGTGTATTGTGAAAAGCGCTTTATAAATATTTTTGACTTGACTTTTTCCATGCTATAAGCACATCTTCTACTGTTGAAACAATAAACACACAACACATACACACCAAAATCGATAGAGGATCTTATGAAAGAGACCCCAATGTTTCTTGCCTTCACACTATGACTGACATCTCCTCATGACTGTCAGCCATCGTGCTACACTACGCATTGTGGCACTGTCACCCTCATAAGTGACAGCCACTCCATTATCACATTATCAGAGTTGCCACATAAAACTTTACAGCCCCGACACCCAGCATTCATCACACCCTCACCTCCAAGAGGGCACATGGAGACTCATTATATCAGATATCATATCAGATTGACAAGCGGCCTGGGGTCTGACTGAAGCCTGACAATACTCCCCCAGAGCCCTATTTATGAGTTATTGTGCAGCGGCCTCGACAACACACAAAATTGACCTTTGCATTGTGAATGGTTCACTGCCCCTTTAGACGGCATCCTGTTTGATCATTGCCTCCTTGCCACGTTCAGTCCAGCCGTAAATACCCCCCTCCCCATGTTTCTCGGTGAATAGCAATTAGGAAAGTGACGACAATGATTAGTATTTATGCTGTTGGTTCAATTGTGCAGCATATTGTGCAGCTGTGACAATTTGGTAGAAAAATCAGGGAGCGGCAAAAGTTTGATTACAATTTCCCAAGGAGGCGGAAAGTGGTGCCGGTGGGGCAGGGAGGATTAGGCCTCAACGTACGCCCCCTGTCTGTGATTGTGTCTGCCACATTACATTACCACAGACGCTCCAGAGGAGATATAATGAGATTATCACA
Organism: Sinocyclocheilus anshuiensis; assembly: GCF_001515605.1. Taxonomy (NCBI): domain Eukaryota; kingdom Metazoa; phylum Chordata; class Actinopteri; order Cypriniformes; family Cyprinidae; genus Sinocyclocheilus; species Sinocyclocheilus anshuiensis. The sequence continues at coordinate 133,988 of NW_015556101.1, read as the reverse complement.
AAGACGCATGAATCGAATCCCAGATGAGACACTGGCCAGCAGTGAATGTGTGAGTCTCTGTTACTCACACCTGCATGGAGCTCCTCAAGCATGGAATGAGCAAAGCGCTCAAGCGTAACCACAGTGAAACACCATTGCTCTCCTGCAAAATATCATAAAAAAAAAAAATAAAATAATTAATCTTATAACCGAAGATCTACATGACACAATACAGCTAATGGCCCCATGTTAAGAGACTCTGTCATGTCTTGAATCTGTGATGTGTTTCAGTATCACTGCTTTGGATGCATTTCTGAATAGCATGTGATAGCATATCAGTGATTTCATTTGCATTCAAATTAGAGGATATATCATTTAACCAAGGCTCAACATTAAGGTTTTTCAGCACTAGATTTGAATTAAAGGTATAGTTCACCTGAAAATATAAATTCTGTCATGTACTGTCTGTCATGTCGTTCCTAATCTAAATGGCTTACTTTGTAACTTCTGCACAACAAAGTAAGAAACAAAGTGTGTTCTAAAGGTTGGAATAAACTACATTCACACTACATTCACACACTACCACACTTTAAAGTCATTCTGATCACAACAAACTCACGCAGAAACATGCGCCTTGTTGCTAGGAGATACGTGACAAATGAAAACAATATGTTTTGTAAAATTGGCTCAAAATATCAAACATGTTTGATAGCCCCTGACTGGATGGAATCACAGTCTGAAGCTGAAAAATACACTACGCAATTTTTTATGGAAACTGTCAACTCAAATCTGTGGAAAATCAGGGCAAAAATCATGTAGTGTATTTCAGCCTTAAGTGTTCTGTAAAGTCTTCTTACGTGTACCGCGTTAGGCTAACCGAGACTTGTCATTTGCACTTATATATTGTTGCTCTTTTGTTAGTTTTGACTGCTTTTATTGTCCTCATTTGTAAGTTGCTTTGGATAAAAGCGTCTGCTAAATGACTAAATAAATAAATAAAAATAAATAAGTCAATGTGACTCAAACCTTTAAGTTTTAAAAAGGACATAAGGGTATAGGGTGAAATCACAGGTGCGTTCAACATTTTATACGTTTTTGTGAAGAGTTGACTGAACAGTGTTCACTCACAAGAGATGAAGACTGCACTGAAAAAAACGTTTTATATAAAAAGTGTTTTAATTATATATGGTGCGGGCCACCCCCCTCAAAATGTATTTCTCCATGTTGAAATGACATAACTTGCAGTGCTTCACTAAAAATTCAAGTGAATCCTCATGCTCATTGGCTTCCACTTTTGAAGAAACTCTAATAGCGAAACTGTAGTTTGGAGATGTGAAGAGTGAAAATCAGACACTGGAACATAGGCCCTACTTATTATCGTGCTTTACCAACAGAGACAACGGGAGAATCAGTACCTGTACGGCCGAAGAAGCAGACCAAAAAAAAAAAGACAAAAAAAAGACAAAAACGAATGTAAACATCGGAACGACATGCACAAGGTGGAAAGATTCGATGGAGAAAATCCTGAGTAGTAATGCCCAAGTTGCTGCTTTTTTGTTAGACAGGTAAGGGAATTAGCTGTGTAGACTGCTCTCTAAGGGGGCTTTTACACTGGGCACGTTTGTTACAGTCCGAGCCTGAGTACGATTGTTCCCAGTGCCCCCCGCTGCGTTGGTCTGGTTTCACACCCACTTGATTCTTTTGAACCCTGGTGCATTTGCGTTCATCTTACGCCATCACAAACGTGCATGGCACATGATAGAAAACAGAACGTAGGTGAATATATTGTGTTTTTTAATTGATTTGATTTAATTGATTACAGTAAACCCTTGCGGGTAACGCTTTAGATTACAACCCGCAAAGAACTATGTAAGTATACTGAATTTACGGTGTACGTTTCTGTAATTATAGTGTACCTATAAAGACCATACGTGTAGGTATAAGAGAACAATGTATTACGTTTGGGTAATAAGGGGGTAACAACCAGATATGCAACCTGCAAAGAACTGCGTAAGTAAACTGAAGTTACAGTGTAACTTTTTTGTAATTACAGTGTACCTATTCAGTACCTCCATGTAGGTATAAGGGAATAATATGCAAAGTTTGGGGAATAAAGGGGTAACAACCTGTAAAATTACAAATGATTTATAATGTAAGTATTTTGAAACTAAGAGGTGCTTGTTCTAATATTACTTGGTATGTATGGCCTAAACATCAATCTTATGTTTGGGAATGATTTAGAAAGACGATATATACTTTTTATAATTTTATATTGGTATTTTATTATAGGCGTATAGGTATTTTTTAACCATGGGGTACACATTCTATTATTAAAGGATGGACATGATGGAGATTACTGAACAAACCACATCAATAGTGGGGCGTTCAGTAACGTGACATTATGGCATCCTCGGCCCGACCTATGGGCCCTGCACCTCTGGCCGCTCAACGGGAGCCTTCGTGCCTCCCAGAGCGAGTCTTAAACACAATTTCGAAGGCTAGAGCTCCGTCTACGAGACGCCTCTATGCCTTAAAGTGGTCTTTTTTACTCCGCCTGGTGTTTAAACCGCGGCAAAGACCCTCTCACTTCCGAATTAGCAGAGGTGCTGTCTCTTCTACAAGAGCTGCTGGATAAGGGTCGCTCCCCATCCACGCTCAAAGTCTATGTGGCGGCTATCAGTTCCCTGAGATACGGGAACGAGTACTGCGTTGCTGGCCGTGCTATGTAGCTGCACGACTCAGTCGTCGCTAGTGCAGGTAGTGACGATTCTCTCCGGCCAATCAGTGACCAGCAGGTTTACACGTCACATTTTGGTAACAGTACGGCTCACTTGGAAACTCAGCCAAGGTGGTATTGAAAAAAAGTACCAGGTATCAGGTACTGTACACAGTGGAAAACCCCCAAAAGCGAGCCGTGCTGTGCCGTGCTGTGCCGTACCATGCTTTACCATGCAGTGGAAAACCGCCATAGATGGCAGTGCAACGTCTAACACCATTGTGGTATCAGTACTGAAAATACACAAAGAACAGCAATGCTAACGCTAGCAAAAGAATCAATAAATGCCACTTTTCTACTCAACTGGTGTGGTCTAAGTGTTCTGAAATGACGATAACTTTGTATTATAAGTATATCAAAATCTAACACTTTATTCACTCATAAATTACATGGATGGATGCACACAGACGACATCAAATATGGTGAGACAAACCTCAAACAGCAAGACATCTGGTCATATAACATGACAACCAATGAAGTTTTTAATCCACACTTAACGTGAATGGGAACATAGCTGCCTTTTCATGTTTGTGTGTCACATTGGCAAGTGAACAATCGTTAATGTCGAACCCTCTTCGTCATCTGCGTAGCATTAATAGTGACTTGTTCAAACACACACAGGTGGCATCCTTCCACATTCACACACACAAAATGCCTCATTTATCCCAATGAACCCGAGGTGAAATTCAGAGGCAAAAGTCAAATGTATCTGTTAGATGGCCAAAGAAAAGCTAAGTCAATTATCCCACAATATGCAAACACGATAACCTCCAAAGGGGCTTTTAGTTGTAGCTGCACAAATACCATTTCATCAACGCGAAAGGTCAAACAAATCAGTCTCTCTAATTGTTAAGATAAATAAACAAATGTACCAACCGTGAAAGGTCAAAAATGAATACAGACTAAAAACTACAAGGAAAATTAAACATGACCTTAGACAGGCCATGATCGCCTGCTGTAAGTTCCTGCGGTAAAGCCTGCACCTCTTGTCTCTCAATAATGAAAAATAAGTTAAAAACACAGCTTTTAGAATAATTAACAAGTGTCAGCCAGGAGCAAAAACATTATTATTTAAAATGAGCTGAATTAGCTAAAAATGAGTGAGCTGCGTATGAAGAGCTGTCATGTTGTCACATCACATTTAATGTGGGATCAATCTTATTACATTAAGAAGCGTGCTGTTTACACTGCTTGAAACATCGATAACTCATTGTCATCACAAAATGGAGCAGCGTTAGTTGGACGGCATAAATATTTCAGATGAGTCATATCTGAACATTTTAGTGTGGAGGTGACACCATTGACTTTGGGAACAGAGGAGAAATTAACTCTATATGGGAGTGTGACATAGGTCACTCTAGAGTCTTGGCGATGAAAGCTCAGCCAAGGGATCTTGTCCCCTGTACACAAAATTAATTATTCATCGAGGATTTGGAGACATCAGTTAGAGGATCTGTCGATACCAACCCCCATCTCCCCCAAACACACAAAGACCGGCCAGTAACAGTACGCTCTACCCTTTAATGCAACCTTTAAAATGTAGAGTCTCCTGATAGGTGGGTCATTGTGTCTCGAAATCTCAAAGAAAAAGGATGCATCTAAACAAACGCTATACTGGTGTCACGTTGCATACACACGAGGAACGAGGAGACGCTGGAGAATACGTTTAACAGGACTTTATTACCACCAAGGAACCAAGGGAGACGAACTCAGGAAGACGTTTACACGAAGACGTTCACAGCGGACAGAGAACTTGGGACTGGGAACACTTTTTATACACACACGAGGAGGAGGGGATGACGAGACACACCTGGGATCCATGAACCATCATGGGGAACACCTGGGACAAATTAAACATGGGAAAGGAACACCTGGGGAGCAAGACACAGACAAAACATGGAACAGAGTCTGACATAACGCCCCCCTCCGGAAGGCGTGACCTCACGCCATATAACATCCAATGGGTAGGGGGGTGGTGGGTACTCTGGAGGTCCCTCAGGACAGACACGGGACAGTGGGCCTACAGAGTGGAACTCAGGAAGACGTTTACACGAAGACGTTCACAGCGGACAGAGAACTTGGGACTGGGAACACTTTTTATACACACACGAGGAGGAGGGGATGACGAGACACACCTGGGATCCATGAACCATCATGGGGAACACCTGGGACAAATTAAACATGGGAAAGGAACACCTGGGGAGCAAGACACAGACAAAACATGGAACAGAGTCTGACAACTGGATGGCTTTATGCTTTGTGGGAACAGTTTTATAATATAACTTTTAAGAATTACGTTACTGAAGGCTAGCACAGAGACACAGTTTAATCTAAAGGTCAGAAATTGTACAACACACTGACTGCTGGCTCTTCAAAACTTGTGTTTTTGACACTGATCAACTGAGAAGAACAAGGAAAGTGGTTATATTTTCCATCGGAACATCATGTATTTGAAAGCTGGATGTAGGAATACTGCAAGAACTGTATAAATTACTGGGTCAATGACATAAAAGTGTCCCCTAATAAAGAACACAAGGCTAGTTCTTAGAAATGTGCTCTCTGTATTCATGTTGGTTTCAAAAAACTTTTAGCTACTTTCAATAAAAGTTTCAATTTAATCACTCTAAAAATGTCAAGTGGTGTAGCAGCCATGTACAACCCCATTTCCAAAAAAGTTGGAACATTTTGCAAAATGCAATAAAAACTAGAATTTGTGATTTGTTAATTTGTTAATCTCTTTAACATTCATTTAACCAATAAAATTATAAAGAAAGATTTCCAATATTTTCATTGACCAATGTAATTATATTTTGTTAATATAAGCAAATTTTGATTTTGATAGCAAATCATTGATTCTTGTTTGTATTGCATTTTACAAAATGTCCCAACTTCTCTGAAAATAATAATAATAAAAATAAAAATCCTTACACCTTAAATACATGTAAGTCTTGTTTTTTTATTTATTTTTATTCATAGCACTTTGTAAAAAGTATTTACAAATATGTTGTCGAATACATTATTGTTTCTTGAGCAGCAAATCAGCATATTAGAATGATGTCATAAATTTGTCATAAATGTGTAATTCCACTAGTTCTGTATGTTTTTGCCCTTGCCTTAGGAGTGCATAAACAAAAAGTCGCCCAAAGTTAAATGTGTTTTGTTAGGAAGGCCACCCGCTGTTAAAAACATCCCATGCTCCTGTCTCATCATTTTGGCATTTATATGACACTAAAGAGGCATTCAGGACCACATCAGACATTTGTGGTAAAATTGTTGCATTTCACACTGTTTCCGTCAGGAGTCATTTCCTCAATTCCTTCGTGTTTCGCTTGTGACAGTCATAAATTCTCAGACAGGGCCATCCATCATTCTTCTCAGCAACACGTTGATGGGACCTGTCTTGGATGGGCTGTTTTGCAAACTGTCTATATTTGACCAGCATGGGGTAAATATTTAGTGAGTGGTGTGACGGTATGCCCCTAGAAAGCGGTGAAGTCGCTACAGGTGAAAGACGAGACGGGGAGCTATCAGAACAAATGGCCGGACAGAACTCAAGATGAACTCGAGGTGGAGCATGAAGCCTGAGACACTGGGGCACTTCAAGAGGGTTAGGCAATGAAGACAAATACCCCTGCTGGAGGAAATCCTACCTTGTCACGCACCACAGCATGGCTCAGGATTATTCTGCTCCAGAGTCATTTGAAAATCACAAAGAAGGTCTGAGCTCTGCCACAGCATTGATCTTCAATGGAAGTTCTTCAATGGAAAACTCTTTTACAGTATGAAACTAAGGATATTTTTGGTGCAGACCCAAATCTGGATGTCAGAGTTTGGTTTTGTTTGGCTAGTGTGAAGCAATACAGCACTTTTCAAAACCAATGACTTCAAAATGAATAACGACTCTAATATCAAACAAAATTAACTGATCAAATATTACATTATATTTGTTTATGTTGCTGTTAATCTGTTTGTTAGACTGATCATCCACCATCAACTGTGAATGAAAATGCACACTGTGTGATTTCAATTTCAAATCGAATGGCCCCACTACACCATATTTTGTGTGTCTCAGAATACAAACTTACCAATAATAACATTAAACTAAGATATATCATATACTTCCTAAGGATTTACATGCTAACTGTAAATAGAACAGAAACTGTAAATATAAACTGTAGCACTTCTGATTTAAGCCCCGGCCACAGCTGTTCTATCTGGATACTGAATACAGAAACATACAATTCACTGCACACTCCTATAGTTTACGCATTGTATTTCATTGGGCAAATGTGTGCATGTGTAAGTGCAGATGTTCAAATTCACTGACTGAGCTCCTGATGTGATCTTGTCCTGTAGTATTGTTTCCATGACAGCCAAGATACTGATCTCACTCACTGCATCACAGGCAACGGTCAGAGGTCACAATGAACTCAAAGCAGGAAAAATCCCTGAATTCACTTTTTACTGTTATATCAAACAATGTATATGGTCATGTGATAGCTAAATAATGTTTTACATTTGATTAATTTGTTATACATCAACATTCTGTGTGTGTGTGTTTTTATATATTTTGGTCATTACATTAGAAAGCCAGCCACCTTAAGCCAGCTTAAACATACTAATCTTTTATTTTCACAAAATATAATCAAAGTCACATAACTGTACTAAAACTGTTCACACATTTTCATGTGAAATAAGTTTTTCACACACCTCCATCTGTCTAGATTCTAGACAATCAGAATAGAACGCATGTTGCATGGTATCACAAGGTCGCAGGAGCCCTGTTAATTAGACATTGAACAGTGATTTACTTAACACCTGCCATACATTACGCTCACTATAAGAATGACTAGAAATAAACAGGAACAACAAGCATCAGAGATGCGCTCTCACCTCTCAGGAGGAGGTAATTCTCTGTGCTATTTTAACATATTGACATAGTTCAGGTTATTCTTATCTCTCTTGGTATAAAATCTCCCATTAAAATTGAAAGGGTCGTCTCTTCAATTCAATTATGTATTGTATTGGCAGTCCTGCTGTTTTGATGATCTTTCTTTGCTGAGATGTTTTTTCTTAACACTTTAAACGTAATTTGTAAAACAGAAGTGTGATATGATGTGTGAAAGATGACTGACAAGTCGACAATGAGGGAGGATTTTGTGTCAAAGCGAAGCGCACAAGTGCCTATTTGGCAATATTGCTATGTTTAACATAAGCGAGTTTGTAATCATCCTATTTTATTGTTTTGTTTTTCATTAAGAATAATAATTATCCCACAATTTTTTAAGCATTCGTTTCATTCAAAGAAAGCGAAATATGTAAATATCTAACTTTAAAATGGGCCTATTATGCTATTTGAAATGTTCATAGTTTGGTTTTGGCTGGGAGTCCCCAACATGCATGCAAGGTCAAAACACTTTCATTTTCTTATATTATGCATTTAATTTTACGTTATTTCTCAACGACTCTCAAACGATTTGTTTGAAGATTCATCTTTCCAAATCCCTCCTTTGCATAATGTTACTCTGCTCTGATTGGTCCAATGACCCAGTCTGATGTGATTGGTCTACTGCGTACAGTGCAAGTCGGAAAAGGAACGCCCATTACCAGTAGGCCTACTGGAATACGGCTTATCAATAATTCATCCTAATATTATAATGATAGTGCTCCACTCTGTTCTAAAAAGAAAGAATCAGAGGGGAACAAGTTGTTTATGCTTGCGAACCGGACCCACAGCTTGGTAAAGACCCAAACAATAATGGTATATGCGTTAGCTGAACACAGACAGACAGAGTACTGGGGCCCATTTCAATAAGGAGGTTCAATGAGTTGAAACTTGAACTCTGAGTTGACTTACCCTGAGATGGGAAACTCTTGAGTTTTCGGTTTCAGAACAGCTGAACTGAGTTAGTTCAATCGACTCTGAGTTAAGCGCGTGCACCACGACTATGAAAAGCCATGATCAATGGAGCTCCGAAATTCACCATGGCAACAGCACCCGACAAAAAGACGTCTGCATACTTCAGAGTCAATATGTAACTTTAATTCTTAATCACTGTTATAACATTAAAGGTAAAAAGTGGCAGAACGGTAAATTATTGAAATAATATTAATTTTCATGGTATCCTACAGGCAAAAGGGAAAAAAAGCAGCTAAACATGAAGTATAAAAACATAATTCAATCAAGGTAAAGCTTTAAGCACAAAAGGTTCATGAGTGTAGGCTACATGACTTTACAAGCATTTGACATATTAAATAAATATCATTCAGTGTCTATTTCAGTGCGCAACAGCTTTTTCCAAATTTTTCATCAGAGATGACGGAGAGAATAGTGACTCACGTCCAGAAGTCAGTAAAATATTATTTTCAGCGTGTATTTGGCTTAAAAGCGCGAGTGTTTTATAATGAATACTTGCTGAAGGTGTTTTAGATTGTGCGCTGGTCAGTGGTTTAGTTATTCTGAATGGATCCGTATAGTAGCATGCACAGTCAGGTCAAGGCAGCAGGTTTAGTGGTCTTTTGGCATCTCCCTGTGGTTCTGTTTGGTTTCACAGCTTGACTTGTGCTATTCTTTTTAATAAAAGTGCTCTAAACAATTATTTCTTTCTTTCTTTCTTTCTTTCTTTCTTTCTTTCGGCACTAAATACATACATTGGGAATTATAACATTTTATTTATTTATTTTTTGGGTGGCAGGAGTACCATCACTTCTTTTTTTCCACTTCAAGCACTGGCTCCATCCTTTATTATGACTCCAAGTACAACAGACATTCTATATTAATCGACACATTTCTAGACAATAGCAGGCCCACAGCTGATTAGCAGAACTATAATGTGAGTTAGCCGGTGTGGCTGTTCCCTTCTGGAATTCCTGTTCCCCCTCTATGAAGTGTGTCCGCTGACAGCTTACGCAGAGGCACCGAAGCGCAACTGGATGTACGGAAAGCGAAAAGGGACAAAAGTGTTGGCGCTACTTTCCAATGTCTTGCTACACTGCAGCGTAATAAAATTATTCTCACACTCCCGTTAATGTTCTGTGGTTTTAATTATTCCTACAAATGTTCCTTTGTTTTTGTCTAATGTCTGAGTTTATGCAGTTGAATTTTGCATATACAATTTAGCCTAATCTGTCGGTGCAAACATCTAAACTAGATGCCACATATTATCGTTTCTATATAAGACTACAATACATTATAATAATTAAACTATCAGTCCTCTAACTGATAACTTCATGGCATATATTGAATTTGAACACTTTACAAAATGTTATTGTTTTCACAAGAAGGTCTCAATACAAGATTCAAGGGTAAATATATAGCTGTTATAGTAATTAGCACATAGCCTAATTTCAGAGGGCACTAATGAAATCAAATAATCAAGTTAATCAATGGAGCTATAAATTGGGGACATGACCATGCCACATTGTCACTTGAATTTCTATTCTTGCTGGCATTTTCATACAATCTGAACAATGGATCCAAAAATGTTTGAGGAAATATTCAATTATAAAACTACAGGCATTTACCCATTTGACATTAAAAAAGAGCATAAATATGTCATTCGCAGACGTTCTTCCAACTTCCAAGTTGACGGTAAGCAAACTACTCTAAGTGATAATCATATAGGTTACTGACAGTGAGATTAGATATATACCACGACTTAATAAAGAGTTAATACTTGTCAATAAACTATACTACATTGAATTTCCAGCAATTACAATGGTAAAAATTACCTGTTCTTTAATGTTTTTTTTTTTAAATGGGCCTATTTCTTGCATTGGGCATTCAGAAAATCTTTGCTAGCAAACTATGAGGTCATAGTGGGCATTGTAAATGAGTGTCACAATTGGTTTTTAGTTGTAAGTGTTTGTGATGGAGAATAGTTTCCTTTGAGCTTTCCCTTATCCCCTTAAAATGTTGATTTTTGCACTAATATTCCCTTGTTGTTATGGCTGGGAATTTTTGCATATTACCTAGGCTTTATATCATCCCAAAAAAAAAAAAAAAAACATTCTGCTTGACCCACTTGGAGAGTCTGAGATCAAGAAGAAAAAGTGTTTGGAAACAACAAGGTATTTAATTCACCACAATCTGATGTAGTGTTTTGGGGAAGTTGTGTATGATTGAAAGATGGGGGGAAAAATCTGTTTGTAGAGTAATGATGAGAAAAATTCCAGTTTCACACTGGGTGTGTGAAAGTCAGCCTCACCCACTTCAGATGGATGCTACATCATGTGGTGTGTTCGTTTTGAAGGTGTGTGACATAGCAGATATGAAATGTTCATTGAAATAGGAGGATTTGTGTTTATTTTTTTTTCTTTCAACTTTTTCCAGTTTGCAGAACATATTCTGCAAAATACCAACATTGACTTCTCCAATGCGCCACAAGACATAGCACAACTCAGAACGGAGATTGCATCGACTCTGCTTGACCAATCTGGTATTTTTTTTTTTTTTAACCATGAATGTTACTGACATGCTTTTTGATGTGCATCAGTTTCATTAGTGTTTTGAAGATAAAATCATACCCTGTCTATTGTACTGTATCTCATAGATGACCTAAGTGACCATTTTGCTTCCCGTACATCCAGTTGTGCTTCATGAGTATGTTAGTTCTGATAATAAGTATGGTAACTCAGCAACTATGCAAGACATGTAGTATGATTGCGTAAAGGGCTGTATACAATTCCGAAATTTTTGGAATCGAAGAATCGATTCCTCACTGTTGTGTTAGTTTCTTTTTCGATTCTTGTTTTTTAGATTGGAGGAACCTAATTTTGCCATGACTGCAGGATATAAAGGTGGTAGAAAGTAGCCTTCTCATTATATGAAGCTTTATTTGTAAAAATTATGATGCATTTCTGTTGCTCTGATTGATTTTAAATTGTAATTTTGTCTGCATTGCGCATGAAATTAATCATAGCCCACAGCTCAGCAGTGGACATGCGTTTATAGCATGAACAAGACATAAAGTGTCTAAAACGTTGCACAGTTAAGCTGAATGATGTTTACTTTAACCGTATGCTTTGCACAAAATTAACTGTAAACCGAAACAAAATAACCAGAACATTAACAACAACACATTGATATAAGAGCTCGTGGCCCGCCCAAATGTTCACGCAAGGAAAGAAGGCGTAACTTTATTGTTGCTGCCACCGCCGCCGCCATGTTGTGAAGACACAAAAAAGACAGTATAAGTCATTATAATCTGTAATTATGTCCCCACTGGATGCAACAAATGCCTCGTTTATAATGGGTTTTAATGTTTTTGTCTCGTCGCTCGTCACTGGATAGCTGGCCAATCAGAGCACACCTCGCTTTTCAGACCGATGAGCTTTGTAAAAATCGACGCGTTTCAGAAAGAAGGGGCATAGAGGAGAAACAATAATGTACAATATGTGGAAAATAATGTGTTTTTTTAACCTTAAACCGCATAAACACATTTCATTACACCAAATACACAAAATTTTTTTTTTTTTTAGCAGCTTCATATGACCCCTTTAATATGTAAATAAGATCAAGGCCCTCAATCACATCATGATCTATTCTGTCGTGCAGCGCTCAAAATTGTGGACAACATAATCCAGTTCCACCCTAAAATAACCTCTGAATAATTTTTTGAACTGGTTCATTAAAACGATCTATCCAAAAGAACCTTTTCGTGGAGACGAATCAGACTTCTTCTAAACACTATTAGCGAGCAAGAGTTTTCTATGTAACATCAGGGATGCAGAGCACATTAGTAAAAAAAACTTCGCTCTCTTTCTTATAATATTTGTGTAGTTTTCTGAGCACAAACCCATCAGAAATGAAGCTGATTACTGTATGGAATGGAAGGATGCCAGGTGGAAGGGTAGTTCGCGATATATGCCATAACCACCACCACAGCTGTTAAATTTATTTGGTCATCTTTATTTCCTACAAATAAAAAAGCAACAGTTATTCCTGTTGGATTTTAATATTCTTCCAATACTTGGTATGCTTGTGGCCATCTCCTCTTCATCTGTTCTTCATTATTTTGCGAACCTTCTTGCAGTTGGCTGAGTAGAAGTCAAATGTTAATTTCATTACTCTAATTAAGAAATGTAACAGTTTGGATTAAAGAACATTTAATTGTGAAAAGAGCATTAGACTATGTGGAAAAAGCTGCTGCGCACTGAAATAGCACTGAATTATATTTATTTAATATGTCAAATGGTTGTAAAGTCATGTAGCCTACACTCATGAACCTTTTATGCTTAAAGCTGTTTTTATACTTCATGTTTAGCTGCTTTGTTTTTTTGGGGGTTTTTTTGCCTGTAGGATACCATGAAAATTAATATTACTTCAATAATATACCATTCTGCCATTTTTTACCTTTGATATTATAACAGTGATTAAGAATTAAAATTACGTATTGACCCAGAAGTATGCGGACGTCTTTTTGTCAGGTGCTGTTGCCATGGTGAATCATAATTTCTGAGCTCCATTGATCATGGCTTTTTATAGTCGTTGTGCACGTGCTAAACTCAAACCCTGCGTTCCATTCGGAAGGGCTCATCCCTATGCCCTAATCCCTTCAAAGGGTTTACCCTCCGGAGTGAGAGCTTCGAAGGGTTCAAGGGTGTAGGGGACCAAACAACTGTTTCTTGAAGTGCCCTTCTGCGTCATCATCACGTGCCCACATGGAGGCGCCGTCATCATGCAAAGAATCTGCGCAAAGGATCATGGGAGCCCGAACTGTCCATCAGTTGTACCCTTCGAAATCCTTCATTCCGAAGGGCCCTTTGAAGTGACCAGTTTTGAGCACTTCGGTTTGGAATGACTCTTCAATATGGCGGCCATGAATGTTTTCACTCTGAAGTGCCCTACGGAGGGCGATATATAGTAGTCAACATTTGAAGTGGATCAAAACCTTTCATCAAAGTTGTCCTAAAACCTAAAACCAAAATACTTTCTTGTCTTAGGACAACTTTGATTACATTTTTTGATCCACTTCAAATGTTGACTACTGTATCCCGTTTGGAATGCACCGAGAGTCAACCTACTCAGAGTTGATTGAACTAACTTAATTCAGCTGTTCTGAACCCGAAAACTCAGAGATTCCCATCTCAGGGTAACTCAAGAGTTCAAGTTTCAACTCAGAGTTGGTTGAACCTCCTTATTGAAATGGGCCCCGGGTCTTGTCGCTTCCGGTTCAAGCGTTTTGCATATGCTTCATTAAATATGAAGCAGTTTTACTCAAGATGCCTTCAAAGTAGATACCAAAGATTATCATAACCAATGCCCATCACCTATGCGGACTGATATCTACAAGTTTTTTTTTTATTATTCTTTTCACTAGCATTTAGATATAAAAAAATTGAATAAAAAGTCAACAATAAGAATAGTTAGCTAGTTTAACTGATTATCTTAAAAGTCCATAGATATCGCTTAATACGTCTGTTAAACACGTTCTCCGACAAGCGGAAGCGATGAGACTTCTTTTCCGGATTTGGTCAGGTGATGTTTGACATATACCCTATTGGCTGTTGTCACCATAGATATGTATATGTAGATGTCTCATTAGCGACTGTTACTATGGGCCGCTATAGACCAATTTAGAGTAGACGTCACAGTTACGTCACTTGCAGCTGTGCGCACATAGTGGTTGCAGAAAAACACTGGGAACAAGTGGAGGTAAATGGGTAAAATCCATGGAATAAAAGAAAAAAAAAATGTTTGTGCCTTTTGATGTCAAGATCGGAATGCAAATAATTTTTAAAGAATGCTGTCGTCAAAGACGCCATTTGAAGCTAAACGCAGACGTGAGAATAAAGTCATAATTTTGAAATATAAAATCAAATTTACCTTTTTTTATTCTTTTATTCCATGGCTCCATAAACTGTCACTTGAAAACCGTCATTTTCTGCCTCCAGATAGGCTCCGCCCACATAAAACGTCATCCCTGTTTCGGATCTGTAAGACTATCCCCCTCTCTAACGTCAATTTCGTTGAATAACAGTGCTTATCGCTGGGTGACAAGCTCTTGTAATATGCGTAGAACATTTTGAAAATGACATCTAATCAATATAATTTATAATCTTTTTAAACCTAACTATTTTGTACCGTATCCGTGAAATTCTCTAGCCAAAAAGGCTATCTCTCCTGGGTTTTCTGCAACCATGATGCGCGCGCATCCTGAATGTTTACAAACCTATAATTGGTCTATAAAACCTTAAATAAACTGAAATAAATTGAAAAAAAGTGGTTACAGAACTAACTAAAATGAAAATATTTATTTTTAGTTACCATTTGTATAAAGGTGATTATACACGGGGCAACTTTTTGAGCAATGTTACCGTCAACGGGCAACGAGGTGACAGGGCTCTAGACTCATTCTTCTCACTGGTCGCTCTTTTGCGACTTTCGCAACTTTCTCATTTGGTCACACTCACACGAGCACATGGTTTGGTCCAATTTTTATTTTTTTTTTGCTACAACATGGGATTAATCAATGCATGCTGAACTTTTATCATAGTTTATATGTCTTTGGTCTAGAGCAGTTCTTGTTAATAATATCTGACAAATGTCGACATTTTGCTTTTTTCACTGCTTTCTGATATTTAAATAGAGAGTCCTTTAAAATCTCAAAAGAAACATGAAGCCTGTCCTTTTTCCACTTGCGTTCTGCTCTTCTACAACATTGTCTGAGAGAAGGAACAGTCTCATCAGTCCAGGGTTCAGAGCGGGTTTTAGACTGGAGAGTCCTTAAAGGGGCCACAGCATTTAAAACATTAGAACAGGTGGAGTTAAACCTGAAGAGGAGTTCCTCGACGCTAACATCACAGGAAAAATCGACAATAGACGGCATCACTTCATGGAAAATTGATTAAAAAAATAAAATAAAAAAAGAGTCTTTTGTAGTATGAGTAGACAACTTCTTTTTAAAGAAAATAACAAATGAAAAAATATATAATCTTAATCTATGACAGACAGCCGCAGCAGAGAGAAGAGTTTCCATGAACTTGAATTTAGCGACTTAAATATTCATCTATACTTCACATTAAACTGTGGAACGGCTATAGTGCACGAGAACTTTATGGTGCTTTATAATGCTTTTTTAACGGTCGAGTAGTACGTTCAAATTCAAATGTAGTACCTACTAAGCAGTATGCGATTTCGGACGCTCCCTAGGTCTACATAATATTCACATATGCTGTTCATAGGGGACGTATTGTATTATCCCTACAGTTACAGCATGAAATATTACTTAAACCTTACTATTAGAAATATTATTTAAACCTTACTATTAACATTTTTACATAACATTTATTTACTTTATCTCAAAATTCTGACTTTTTTTTCTAGCAAATGCAAGTTTATATCTCCTAATTCGGACTTTATAACTCGACTTAACTCAGAAATAGTGAGTTTGTCAAATCTGAGGGAAAAAAGCCAGAAGAGCCGAGGGGAAAAGAGAGAATGACGAGTTGTTTTTCCTTATTAGAATTGTGAGATATAATCTCGGAATTGCGAGAATAAAGTCATAATTTTGAAATATAAAATCAAATTTACCTTTTTTTATTCTTTTATTCCATGGCTCCATAAACTGTCACTTGAAAACCGTCATTTTCTGCCTCCAGATAGGCTCCGCCCACATAAAACGTCATCCCTGTTTCGGATCTGTAAGACTATCCCCCTCTCTAACGTCAATTTCGTTGAATAACAGTGCTTATCGCTGGGTGACAAGCTCTTGTAATATGCGTAGAACATTTTGAAAATTACATCTAATCAATATAACTTATAATCTTTTTAAACCTAACTATTTTGTACCGTATCCGTGAAATTCTCTAGCTGTAAAGGCTATCTCTCCCGGGTTTTCTGCAACCATGATGCGCGCGCATCCTGAATGTTTACAAACCGGTAATTGGTCTATACGTAAGCCGTCCGCCATATTCGAAGGGTCATTCACCATAACAGTAACATAAGTTACCGATGTTTCAAAACTTGTAATATTGAGTTAATACATTTAAAATCACGAACCAACACATTCTCACCAGTGAAAGGTTATCCCGTTTCTTCAGGAATTTAAATCCCAGCGGTTTTTACAACCATCGGTTGTGCAGGATTGCGGCATCTTTGAATATTCATTGATTATTATGGTGAATGACATTAAGCTGACTCTTAAAGATGGCGGATGCGTCTACGTGCTTGGCGCAGTCGAATGGGGCATCTACCTATACATATAGTTGTCACTATGATGATCGCGTCAGTGCCAAGCTTCAGACACGCCCTCCGTCAAGCGCTGACGCCCCATGCAAATATACAGTTACGAATCCCGCGCTGAACTCTCGGATATTGGAGAAGTAGTCGTCAGTGAAATGACGAGAACACAGCAAAATGTTGTGATTATACAGCTGTGGTATCTTAGTAAAGATGAATTTTAACCACTGATTCTTCACAGCCTCATCCTTTGGAAGTGAAAATAAACCGAATTCACTTTCACAGCGAAGAGCACAGCGTCTTCTCGACATTACGTTATCCACACGAATGAGCTACAGCATTTGACGTTTGTTTTTGCTGGTCTGGATGTCCATGCATAACGTAGGCTGGCATTATGCAAATCAGAGCAATTTGCGATGTGTGAAATTCGCGGAATGGGATTCAAATTTAAAACGACTCGTTTCAGCGGTTCAGGGTCAACTCTTTCTTTTGAGGAACAATAACTTTATTTATGATGCACTTTCAGCTTTACAACTTTGCAGACTGTTTACATTCACGTACAGCTACATTACACACTGCATGAAATTTAATTTTCAAAAATCCATAACAGGGGCACTTTAAATATCAAAGTAAGCACTACAGATCCTGAGCGTTATTTACAAATATATTGTAAAATGTGTGCTGTAACTGATAACACTGTTTATTAATCAGTGGGAACATTTCCTCGCCATGGCATCCCTACTGGCGATACTACATGCTAAAACATACAGAATGGCCCATCTACACCAACTCACTAACAAAGTACTATTAGAAGTAAAAAAAATAAAAACTCAAGAAAAACTCAAACTCAAGAGGTTTAAATCAGCCTGATGAATCATTTACTGAATGAACTCGAAACTAACTGAATTCATAATGGCCTACCCAATGTAACAATATGACAAGAAAAGTAAAAATCAAAAGTAAAAGAGAACAAAGTGTGTTTTCCCCCTCATATTTCACAATAAAACATGTTTTGGTGGATCTCAAGATTGATTCTACCTCTCTAGGTGGTTTCTAGAATGAAAATAATTGAGAAACAATTCTCTAAAAACAGTCAAAGTCAGGATTCTGAACACTTCAGAAAGATTGTGAGTTTCCTTTAGGCCTAAATCATAAATTGTCTGTACTACAAATATAATTATAAAAAAGGGATCATAATGGCCAAAGGGAAGCTGGTCAAAAGACAGAACAACCAGTCTTATGCAGAACATTCTAACCTCTGAACTGTGTCTTTACACACTAACTTTTCTCATATCTCACAATATCTGTTTTGTGTTTGTCCTGTCAATTATTTTCTCTTCCAAATATTTTGGAGCCACTGCTTCCCTTGACACCTCAGAGAAAATGCTCCTGCAACATATAGCACAGACCAGTGCTGTCTCCATTCATCTCTATCAATGGTTACAGTGATAATGGACTTGCAGAGAACAAGAGAACAAGCTTCATTCCAAGGGCAGTTATTGGAAATCACTCAAACAGACACGCTAGCAATGTGGGTTTGCATTTTGTATAACCAGGAATGATTAAATTCTTTAACAACAAGGTATCATCAAAATCCCACTCTGTAAAAATGATACAGGCACATTACAGTGATCCACAGACACATGAAAACTACAGGCTCCTCGTGAATGGAGAATCAGAGCAGTTTAGGATATGATCACTGGCACTAAACTTGGTACATTAGAGACAGACACTTTACAATCTGCAAAAGTTATTTCCCTTTCAAATACTGCTATGTCTAGCAGTAGAATAAAAGACGACGCTTCAGCATTCTTTTAAATGACCCACAGGCGAGGCAAAGTGGAGGCAAAAATGTATTATGAACCTTGACAACAATCCAGTAGGCCTAATGGAGCATACACTGCTTTCCACCAACAAATATATTCTCTGCTAAGTATATTTCTACTTGCCTAGCAATGTTTAGAGAGGAAAAAAAGAGGACAGGTAAAAAAAAATAAAAAAATTCTTATTCACTCAGACACAATGCCAACATTTAACTTTGTAACCTCATTAATCTTGCGAATTGTTTGAGGTTCAGCGCCACATAAGGAGGGGCTGATTCACCGGTTTAACACTTGGAAGGTGGTGACACACCAAAGCTGCACTCTCTTCCACTCGCACCCACGCACACACACACACACACACACACACACACACGTTTACTTAGCTATGTAAATGGGGATATTCAATAGACATCTTTTGCTTTTATATAGTCTACAGCTATAAATACCCACACTTTTTCCCTAGCAAAACTTTCTCCATTTTTACATTTAAATTCTTTTTTAATACTAGTTTTACAAATTAGGATGTCCCCAAAATGAGGTTTTGTCTGATTCAGTTCATTGAAGGTTGCACTCCAGACGAGAATGGCAGCAGCATCAATGACAACGCGTCACGTTTAGTTCACGACAGCAGTCCAAAACCATTCATCTAATCACCAAACAGGCAAAAGTTCAAAATTATAGCGTCGATGGGTTTGAAGTTTGTGTTTTTGAAAAAATTGATTGAATGATTTCACTAATGTGATTTAATGGAAAACTAAATGAGTGGTGCTCGGTGGCTCGGCAAGATTTTGAACAGCCTCCTGAGCTGTAGCCGGATGCAGTGGACAGACACTGAGTGGTGCACACTCATAGAAAACAATGTGTTTGAATTTTAAAGATGTGGCAAGATGTTACACTGCAATTCTCATCCGGTGTGCGACCCCATTTACAAATGTAATAGTGATGTAACTGTGTCTCATTCAGGAGAATAACTTCATGTTCACAAGGACGATAACTATAACTTTAAAGTTTTAATGATCATTCTAATTCTATAAGAATAGAAAGTCCACATCACCTGGTCGTCCTCGTCACCTTGACAACCATCGGCACAAGACCACGGGGACCAGACATGTCCTCTGCACAACTGCTGGTTTCGTCTGGCCTGAGGAGAACTGGCCCCCGACTGAGCCTGGTTTCTCAGTTTTTTCTCCATTTCTGTCACCGATGGAGATTTGGCTCCTTGCCGCTGTCGCCTTTGGCTTGCTTAGTTGGGGATGCTTGACTGATTGCACAGACACTACTGGAAGAGAGCTGAACTGGATGATGACATCACTGAATCATCAATGAACTGACTTTAGCTGGAAAATGACTCTTTGTTATTGTCCTCTTGCATTATTGGCAAACTATTTTCCTGTTTGACACTGTAAAGCTGCTTTTGACACAATCAGTATTGTATAAAGCGCTATATAAATAAAGGAGACTTGACTTGGCACAACAACTATAATGATAACGACAGAGGAAAAATATAATCAGAATCACTTTCAGAACTAAATTCAGCAAAAAAGAAGCATCCTCTCAATTTCAACTGCTTTTATTTGCAGCAAATTTCTTAAAGAGCTTGAGCATGTAAAGCAACAGACAACAAAACCACAGCAGGCACTTATAATAAACAGAACGATATCGTCCATTGGTGTGAACACTATCATAGTTATCACTCTTTTATGTAAACGGGTAAGAGATGTAAGTTGTAGAATTGCTAATTCTGTAGAATTTATATTGCATGGCTAAAAACTGAAGTTCACTCACTCTGCATTAATATTATATCATTGCATCGTTATAACATATCATTATAAATTGTATGGCGAAATAAAGCTGAAAAACAAAAATTGGCATTGCTATCTGTATAAAGCTGCAGAAGTAGTTCCCCAGGAATCAGTTTTTAGTTAGACCTAATAATTACACATTTACATTTGAGTGATTGAGGATGGACAGCAAATACATTATGAGACACTATATAAATGTTGAGGATATATTTAGCTGAACATCTCTAAAAAAGAAATGTTCCTCCACGCACGGCCTTTAGCTAAAATGATCTGTTTGTGGTGGATGCAAAAGATGCCCCATCCTCACACTTGAAATTAATTTCACAGAATGTTCCATCACTTAACTGTACAACATAATTGATCCTCTTTTAAAGAGTCATGTTATTACAGGAATGATAAAGAACACTGCTCACTGAGATTTTTTTTTTTAATGCTGTTCACTTTATTTAAACAATTTCTTTTGATTTAACACCATTATATCAGGTTTCCCATTCAAACACGGGAGAAAATATGTTTGTATAGAGTATAGGGCTATAGGTTATTATAACTAATTAAAAGCTAATCAAATAAATACATAAACAATAGTAAATATATTTACTATTTATATTTTTATATTTATACTATTATTTACTAATATTTACTATATTTCACTGGGGGGAAAATATTCATTGAATTTACAAACAAAATTTTAAGGAAAGTGGTTGCAATCAATTTATTTTAGCTACATTTAAATAAACAAATTTAGTTGACTAATTTTCGAAATTTTTTATTTAAATGTAGCTAAAATAAATTGTTTGCAACATACCTTAAAATATTTTTTAATAATTTTTTTTTCAGTGTACATACGTCTTTCATATAAAGCCTACATTAAGCCTTTTTTATGTAATAACTTTTACTTATGGCAAAATATATATTTTTAGTGTGTTTCCTAAAAAGATTCAAAAACCGCGCCCGTTATCGAGTCAGTCCCGTGACGTCAGCCCGTCCAATCACAGCTGAGTGTTCAACGCACCACCGTTTCCGTTTAAAAAACGTTTTGCACCGTTTTTGTCGGGGCTGAACGCAGCCCTGGTAAGCATTTCAAGCTTCTTTATTCCTTAAAAAAAAACTTTTTAACGTTTATGATTTATTGGCGTATCTTATTATTTGAAGATTAACCAGCTCGGCAAAGCTAATGTATTAGCTAGCATAGAGGAATTAACACGACATTACGTTAATGTAATAAGTTATATTACATTAACTTATTACATAAGTTATCAACGGCAAGTGTTAAATATACAGTGTTTTACACCACAGTTTGTCAGTGGGAAAATAAAACACACACACACACACACACACATATATATATATATATATATATATAATTTTTTTT
>NW_015556101.1:104258-110042 GCF_001515605.1 Sinocyclocheilus anshuiensis | reverse complement strand
TCTTTATAGAATTGCAATATTTTTTGGACATGTATAATTTAAAATTGTTTTGTATTGTGTTGTATTGTTTTTGTTTTGTTTTATTGTATTTATTTTACGTTCGAAATAAAATCAAATTCAGCAAAAAAAGTGAAGTTTGTGTGTTGCTGCTGTTGCTAAATGTTTTTTTTATATATATTTGTTTCTTTCAGCGTTCTTTTTATTTAAAAACATGGTTGGTGCATTTTATGTTTTGCAATGCTAAAACCATTTGAGGTTTAAATAAACACTGTTTGAATTGTTAATAATGTGTCTCTGTCTGTCATTGAAGTTATGTATTTATTGTAATGACCTTAAAAAGTGGATTCAGCATTGGGGGAAAATTAGCATATTTTTACTCAAAAATAATACATTTATAGTATATTGCTTGTGTGTTTCAAAGACACTCATAATTCATTTGTAATGTACTCGTAATACAACAAAAAATTTACACTTTAATATCACTAATCAAGCATGTAAATAGGCATATACTTAAAGTGTACTTGTAGTTGTTTCAATTTAGCATAGAAAAGCACACTAAATACACTTAAAGTTATACTTTAGTATAATTTAATTACATTTAAGATACACTTAGTACAAAAATAGTTGTTCCAAAATAGCACACTTCAAGTTAACTAATCATTAACACACTTGGAAGTATACTGACAATTAGTCTGGCTGCAAGTATACTTAGTATGCTTTTTTTCACTAGGGTCTCCTTGCTGTAAATCAAAGACTACAGTAAAACAACTGTCAGCAGCATGATTTTGGAAAAAAAATAAGATCACAAGGGCTATGGCAATATTGTACCATAAAACTTTTTTGAAACTAAATAAATCACCTAAAATTAAGAGAATGTCATTAACAAAATTTACAAAAGTCATTACAATTATATCCACCATTGAACCCAAATTCATTCATTGTTAGGTGGGATATACGCTTTCATATGTGACACAGACTATATTTTAAAGCTTAATTTCAACTGTTTTCCATGAGAAATTGTGCGTATGAGTGTAAGGTGAAGTACTATTATGCCCAAATTACAAACAACGGAAGAGAGATAACTGCTCATACAGGAGGACACCTGCTGCTCTGCTTCCCAGAATCCTCAGTACTGGATTACTTCTGTAGCTCTTCTACATATACATCAGTAATCCTGTTTCTGCTCCAACTCACAGACACACACCACAGGAGCTGGCTCATATACAGCTAAACTGGAAAACATGCATTCAGGAATACATAATCCTGTTTGATTTCTATAAATATCTGTTTTTAACTTGGAGCAGTAGACAAAAAATGCAGCCAACATTACAATTTAACTAACAATTTAGATTTGTTAGCACATATAAATGTATATATGTGTGCAGGATTTCTCAAACCAGTCCTATAGAAAACCATCCACCACCTTCCACAGCACGTGGAAAAATACAGCAGAACATGAGATAATATCACCAGCCACAGGAAAACTGCAGCAAAACACAAATGTTGCTCCACTGGCATCCTATATTTCATCTCCCAGGGTGGAAACAGTCACAGAAGTAGTAACAAATGTGGAAAAAGTGAGAAAAAGAATACAACACCCTGGAGCCAGTCAGGAAAAACACCAATAACTAACATCACAAGTTGAATAATGAAAACTGCATCATTTCATTGGCTGTTTTTTATTTCACAAGGAGGATGTTCTTTGGACCCATCTATCGCACTCCTGTCTGTGTTTGAGCATTCTAGTGTGCACTTTTATAAAGAGCTTGAGTTTTTCCAGACAGAGTGAGAGGCTGTCAGTATAGCCATAGCCAAAGGATGCACTCTGGAGCGTGACAGGCTGACTAGGTGCTCTGAATTGTTGACAAGGAAAACATTGTTTGCTTCCGGTATTGGACAGCATCAAATAAATGGAGGTATTTTGCGGCAGAGTATCATTTCGAGGCTGTCCGAGTCAGGTGGGTGAATGTGGTCTGACAGAGGGGCACTGAGCGTACTACCCTTGGGTGGTGCATAAAATTCTCTTGTGACATTTTAACTGATACACACACTGAAACATTAGGACATCCAGAGGACACTTTCTTGTTTCTTCTCAGCCACTTTTAATGGCAAGAAATGTGACATTACATAGAGTTATGTGTTATTTTAAAAATGAAAGATGGGTCTTTTTATTTGTTTGTTTCATGCTGTTTATTGAGCTTAAAAGTATAGTTAACTCAAAAAGATATTTTGCGAAATATCCAGCTGTCACTGGGCTGTACACTTTCAAAAGGTTTTTGAGAATGTACATTGGATGTCAATGGTAACCAAAATTGCTTGGTTACCAACATTTCTCAAAATAATTTATTAAGAAAATAACACAGGACACATCCCTCATTTAAGAAAATAAAAAGTGAGGCACTTTCAATAGAAGGAAATGGGACTTCTAAAAAAACTTTCATTAATTCTTCTGTTAAAACTTGTGTATTTGTGCTCTAAAGCCACTGTCATTATTTAGACTTTACAATGTAAAATCTAAAACTGTAACATTTTATATAACTATACAAAATGTAAGTTTTTTTTTTTTTTTACAAAAGGAGAGATAATGAAGTGTTTGTGATCTTGAACACTACCAAATTCAACACACTTCCTTTAATGCAAGTTGATATTCTGCCATCTAGTGGCACAAGCATTATTTGTTGTTTAAAATACCTCCAAGAATCTCCCTTAGTCATAAATAAATAAATATCACTGGAGGAGGTCTGGCTTTGAATGCATTGATATTTTAATCCAATTAAATCCTTTAAAACCAAATTTATCCCTCAGTATAAAAAAACCCTAACCTCCATCATGAGAGGACAGTGAGAAAAAAGTGTTGCTCCCTTTGAATGCTGGAGAGTAAATAATGAACATTTGGGTACCAAACTTAACTCCCACTCCATCCACAGATTTCCCATCACGAGAGAGAGAACCACACTTGAACCAGCGAGGCACTCTTCTGACCCCCTTCTCTCAGTTTCCCCTTACACACACCCCAGGGGGTGGAGCCTCTTTCACTATACACTTGAACATCCAATAACAGTTCCAAACGCAAAAAGGAATAAAGTGCAACATTAACATTAAACACATTGTTTTCCACAACACAACAACATTCTGAACACGTTACAATACCATTCTTAACTCAGTGTAATTTCAGTGTCTTATGGACGGCTGTGTGCTAGATAGAGTCCCAAATCACTCTGCTGGTCCGGAGCAGAGAAATGTTAATTCCAAACCTAATGCATGGTGGCACTCTCTCCTCTCCATCGAGGTGTGATTTACCCCATGTGAAAGCATCCTGACAGCCCCCTCCATCATCACACCTCTGTGACCAAATCTATAGGATGCTCAAATCTCCTGGTCCCCGGCTCATTCATTCTTTCAGGTGAAGCTGACGACTGTATCACTCAGTCCTCTTGAGAATTACAGCCCTGAGAAGCAGAGGCAGTCAAGCCCACTGGGACGTTTGTGCGTATAGAATACGGGCTCTTGGGTTGTTAGATGCTGGTGTTCATTAATTAGCATGGACTTCAAACATGTGAAATAGCACCTAAGGCTGCTTTTAATTTAGATGAGATCTGCTGCACAAACACATCCAGGGCAAGTGGCACGTAGTTATTGCAGCTACACTGAAATATTTAATCTTTTAGCAGACGCTTTTATCCACATCAACTTGAAACAAAGCAGAGAGCATGAAAATGCAGCGAAAGAGAGCAAACTAAAGCCAAAAAGTGTGTGGATGCTACTCATATATATTAAAGTTCATTTGAGAGTCTATCAATATGTCTTTTTAAGCCATTAGATCAATGCAATTCAGTACTGAAGTGCTCCAGATTGCATGAAATCCACTGATTCATGCTTGCCTCTATATAAATGCTTGGTAAAATACTGCAAGGAGTGCACAGACTTAAGTATCTGAAAGTTTGCCAATTCAAATTGCCATTTGAAAACTTCTTTTGAAACCTTTAGGAGTTTTAGCTGTGGAGAGGGTAGACCTGTTGATTTCTTTTCAACACTGTGCATTTTTCATTTTAATTTAGTTTTAATTGCATCAATGAGCACATAGCTGAAAATTACAAGTGGCATGCAGCTGCTGGTATGGCCAGGGGGCACCGTTTTTTGTTGTTGTTGTTTGTTTTTTACTAGTGTCTGCGTGCTTGCTGGAGTGTAACAGAGGACTGAGGCCGCACACGGTAATGGATTCCCAGCTCGTCCTGTGCCATGCAGCCAAGTGTGATTTGTCAGGTTATTGCAGGGGGCAAGAGTCTTTCTGCTCATTTAATCAAATTCTTCTTGTTTGATTTAGTAGCTGAAAAAATTTTTTGTTTCAGCTAACAAAAATGTGTGACTAAAAGTTGACCCCATTATTCATAATCCATTAGATTTTAAACTACTAAAACTACACCTAATCTTTGAAAAACAAAATATCCAAAAACCATTACCGCTATTTACTCATTATAAAATAATTACTGCTAACATCAACTATAATATAACAAAGTTTTGTTTATGTTTCTTTAAAAAATGTTTTGTCAAAAAAACAGATGTTTTGAATGGCTGTCAATAGACAAATTTTGAAAGACAATCAATTTTTGGAGTCCGTGTTATAACGTAGTTACTAGCCGAACTCTAGTGTTGTGTAGCCAGATCTTTAAATAGACTGTGTTATCTGAGATATATTATACAATGCCAGAATATACATAAGCAGACATAACTCAAAAAACAATGAAACAGACAGTTTTGCTTGTGGATATTTACTTTTCCTATTACTATGTGGCTCAAACAAGATTTGATGTCACTATCCTGACATATTTGACAAATCCAGAAATTATTTCATCCTCAAAAACGGTATCAACCTGCCACAGTTCCTGGCAAACTAATAAATAATAAAACTTGCATCAGATTCAGTCTGTGATTAAAACTTATCTGTTTGTCCAGCCAATGGAAAACAGGAGACATTTCAAGAAGCCCATTTGGAAACAGTCTTTTTGGAGAAAACTAATAACTATGAGCAAAGCAACTGTCACGTGTCAACTGTCAAGGAACGAGGAAACGAGGAGTTCTTGAATAACACAGTTTTTAATAATCCACAGAAAAACCAAGAACAAGGAGGACATTCAACAAGTAGACCCGGCAAACAAGAACTGAAAGGACTAGGGCTTTTAAAGGCAGGATAATTGGGGAGGAACGAGACACGCCTGAAATCAAATTAACACAATCAACATGAGGAAGCAACTGGGTCACAGGGGCAAAAACACACACAGAATAGTCCATAATCCTGACATAACGCCCCCTCCTGTAAGGTGCGTCCTCACACCTTAACAACAACAGAGGCAGGAGTGGGTGGGAACTTGGGAGGAGGTTCCGGAGGAGGACGGATATCCGGGAGGAGGCCGACAGACAGAGACCAGGGGGGGGGCGATGAAGGAGGGAGGAGCCAGGGAGGAGACAGGAGGGACCCGGAGTAAGAGGAGCACAGCTGGACCCAGGCCACAGCCATGATGTCGACCCCTCATCCATGGCATACAGCATAATGTACAACACGGGTATAAATTCATTCACTGGAGGGTGCTTTCTTGAAGCGGGCACTGGAGGGCAATCTGGACTGGATTCGGGGACTGGAGCCCTCTCCTCTTCGGTTTGGCACTTTCGCCACGCCATACTCAGCTCACCCTCAGCCGCGGTGCAGGGGCGGAGCTCCTCTCCACGCTCACACCGTCCGTGGTTTTCTCCCTCGTGGCAGGCGTTGTTGCCGGCTCACACAACTTG
>NW_015556101.1:103635-103884 GCF_001515605.1 Sinocyclocheilus anshuiensis | reverse complement strand
GAACGGAGATCCATTTCTCGCCAGTGTCCACTCCACAAAGGCGGCGAATTCAGCTCGAGGGCCATCTTCGGACGACAGAGCTCTGCACGCGGAGTCATAGAACGCGCAGAGCGCGTCGTCCGGATAGGTGGTGAGATGGGCCACAGCCAGAAACAGTCTGGTATGACCCTCAAGCGAATTTTCCCCCTGCTCCAGCTGGAGGAAGATGAATTCGGGGCGAAGGAGGGGATCCATAGGGCACACAACGGA
>NW_015556101.1:90990-103415 GCF_001515605.1 Sinocyclocheilus anshuiensis | reverse complement strand
CGGAGCTGGTGGACTGCCGGGCCACGACGGAGAGGAGGGAGCTAGGAGCCATGGTGGAGCCGACGGGTCATCGGGCCGAGGCGGAGTCCAGGCCTCGGAGGTGGAGTCAAGGGAGACTCCAGCCACGGCGGCGCTGGAGGATGGCAGTCCTGCGGGGCTCGCACCGCAATGATGGTGGGCTGAGGGCGAGCAGAGGGGCTGCCAGACGACAGCGGTGGAAGAGGCTGGAGCAGGTGGGAGGGCGGGCATTTCTGAGGAGCAACCACTGGGGCAGATTCATGGACAGGAGAGGCCTCAGACGCAGACTCGTGGACAACAGAGGCCTCTGGAGACAGAGCTCTGCACGCGGAGTCATAGAACGCGCAGAGCGCGTCGTCCGGATAGGTGGTGAGATGGGCCACAGCCAGAAACAGTCTGGTATGACCCTCAAGCGAATTTTCCCCCTGCTCCAGCTGGAGGAAGATGAATTCGGGGCGAAGGAGGGGATCCATAGGGCACACAACGGAAACAAAACAATTAGTAAAAAGAGAAACAAAACGGAGGTAACTGCATCGGTCGGGTCTTCTGTCACAATCCACTCGGGGAGCAAGGAACGAGGAAACAAGGAGTTCTTGAATAACACGGTCTTTAATAATCCACAGCAAAACCGAGAACAAGGAGGACATTCAACAAGTAGAACCGACAAACAAGAACTGAAAGGACTAGGGCTTTTAGGAACGAGACACACCTGGAATCAAATTAACACAATCAACATGAGGAAGAAACTGGGTCACAGGGGCAAAAACACTCACAGAATAGTCCATAATCCTGACAGCAACAGGCCCCAGAATAGCTGAAACTTCATACTACATCCATCTCTACAAACTATACTGCAGGCAACAAAGAACCAGCAATCGGCAGCAAATCTCTACTCCTGAGATAAGATGACCCCGCTACCCAGTGCAAGAATCCCACCAGGGTAAAACTTCCACAATTCATACTGCCTTCATTCAAATATTTTTGCCAAATTAATACTCAAATTAAGATTACTGTGGCTCTGCTGAGGGGCTTAGATAACTTTATTAACAAAAGTAGAACATCTGATCAAGGTAATTACGCAATGTTAATTATGGTTCCTAATCACACCGCTAATTATGAGCACCCTTGCTGGTTCAATCTTAAAATCAAATTGTGCTGCCTTGAAGATGTGGCAATTTGTTTGGCGAATCCCCATCTAAAGCTGTTTTCCAGTACACTCAGCAGTTCACCTATACTGAGGAAGTGAAGGGTGAGGGGAAATCAAGTACAGAAGGCCTATTTTCATTATCTTGCTACTGTTGGTTCTGCCTGTCTAACGTGCATCATTTTACCTTTGAGGAATCCTGAAGTGTGTTGCCAGGCAACATGCACATGGTATGGGGCGCATGTGGAGGTTCACTAGTTTGCTGTATATAATAATCCAAACAAGCTGAGCAGTCAACAGTGTGACACTTTCAGTAAATGAAAAAATCTGGAGCAAAAGCTCCTTTGGTACTTTTAAACCGCTTCACTGCTAAACATGGATGTGGCTGCTAGAAGGTATTTCGGGGGGTACATCACATTACTTAATAGTTCAGCCCCCCAAAAAATCCTGTCATCATTTATTCCTCTTCGTGTTGTTCCAAACCCAGATTTTTCTTCTGCTGAACACAAAAGGACAAATTTTGAAATATTGTACTGGTTGCTCTTTTTCCCCATGAAATTATTCCGCATGAGGAATGAGGGCTTTACAGGATGTAAAAGCACCATAAAAATGGGCCATATGACGTGTTTGCTACTTTTGAAGTCAAACAACAGGCTTGTGTGAAGAACAGACCCAAACTCAAGTCATTATTTACTGATAATCTTCCCATGCTACAACCGGATCATTGAGTGAGGGAGCTGAACTTGAGAACAGGTCAGTCAGATTTGAGATTGAATCATATGTAATGTAATGTGAACTGAATCAATCAAATCACTGAAAGGATCCGATTCAAATAATGATACATTCACAATATGACTATTGTTTCAGGAACTTGTTTCTAGTGCATGCATTAAGGAGGTGGATGGGTGGATGTCATTACTTGTAGCGTATACATCCTTTTTGAAGCTTGAAATAAATCCCCATTCACAGTAACTGCATGAAAACATTTTTTTTTTCATAATTCATTAAAAATATACACTACTGTTTAATAGACACAACCGCTTTTTGAAAAAGAAATCAGTACTTTTATTCAACAAGGACACATTGGATTGATCAAAAGTGACAGCAAGACATTCTTATTGTTACAAATGATTATGCTGAAAATGCTGTTGCTTAAAACTTTTCATTCATCAAAACATCATGAAAAACAGTTATTTTAAATTGAAATAACATTTCACAATATTAATATTTTACTGAATTTTTATCATTTTAAATAAGTGCAGCCTTGGTGAACATAAGAGATGTATTTCAAGAACATTAAAAAAATCTTACCGATCCCCAACTTTTGAACAGAATCAAATAAACTTCTGACTCAGTCGTTCTATGAAATTTAACCAAAATGATCAAAGATCAATCCACATGCTGCAAATTTGATAAATGTTGTGTGAAAGCAAAATGACAAAATAAAATTTCATGCACAAGACACCCACAGTCTTGAATTATGAATCATATTTGAATTGTGCAAGAATCACAATAGGTTACTAAATAGAGAGCACATATGTTTCACTGCTTCCTCGCAAAAATCCAGTAAGAAATTTAACTCAACCCTAAAGCATCACACTCAGTTAAACCGTTGAAGCAGCAAAGAGACTGAGAGGCTGGAGGATGAACATAATTTTCAGCTTTTAAACACGTTCCACAAGGACTAACTCAAGGAGAGCTCCATCGCCTGCCATTTGCATACATTTCCAAATGAACAGAGTTTTGTAAAAAATTTGGTAGAGAGTCAAAGCGATGTACGGGGGTTAACGAATGCTCGTCTCTGAGAGCTCGCGGTTCACGCTGAGTGGTGACAATCTGGCCACGTCTCATCCGTCACTCTCTCGGGTATGAAATGAACCAGTCTGGGACACTAGCAGATTGCTGGAAGCTGTCCAAATTAATTATAAGGCCTCTCAGAATACAGAGAGCTGACTAGCCTGTGTGCGTCTCTCCCTGTGGCAGGGACAATCGCTCTCGAAGTTGGCAGACACATTTATCGAATGATCTCAAGTTACAGAAGTGCTGCACTGCATGATTTAGAGAAGATCATTTCAGACCTTACCTGCTGAATTTGTAAACATCATCAGTCAGTCCTTTCCAGGCTAACAAATAGCTGCCATTTAAAAATATGACAGACTATTAGCAAAGAGGCATGGGCTAATACTGTGGATCATAGCCTGGAGATAAGTGAGTGGAATCTGACTGTAATTGATGAAGTGAACTTGTCGAGGGGGTTTAAGTCTGTAACTGACAATGGATCTGTGGACCTTAGCCACAGCCTGACCTTAGTCAGGGTAGACAGCTAATTAGTAATTAAATATTACTAATTTGATGCGAATTACAATGAGGCTGTGAGGGATAGAGTTTCAGTCTGTTCAATGAGCTGGACTGTTATGTACCTTGGTGTAAGCAACCAAACATAAAACATAACAAATTTTTCAGTTGGTAAAAACAGTTTGCAGGGGAATCCCAATAAATTCAGAGCAGGGGAAAAAACTTATTTCGACTCGTCAAGACAATGAATGTTAAATAAAAGCCTGGACTGATGCATGCCAGTCTTTGCATATGCTGCTCTGAGTGTTGTGTTTCTCTGCAAAGCGACACAAACCACGTGAGCTGCGAGGAACTGCAGCTGAACATTGCTTCAGCAATTCAGGGCAGACAAATGAAAAGTAATTGACTCAGGAGCTGGAAATCAGACCCAGTGGAGAAGGAGTTATCATTCTGAATACTGATCAGCTTATGTGATTGACATCTAACAACAAAGAAAACAAAGCCCAGAGGGTTTCATCAGCAAGTGTGGAAACATTCAAATTGTTACAGACAGCTAGGATGTCTGCAGGTGAAAATGAGTTGGACGTTGTGGTCCTCTCTTGGGACGTAACCCCAAAAATGAGAACTCCAGTCCGAAGATAAATTCATATCTGTGCGCATTTGATTTATCTAGAGTCATCAAAAACATACAAAATAAAACAACAAAAACAGCGAAAGCAAAAGTGCCTGATTCTGGAGGTTTTCTCTTCATGGGGGTTTCAAAAAGTTGGGCCTACAAACTATAGAGTTCTGAGACATGAACCAACCAGCAACATTAATTTAAAGCTAAAGAGGATAGAAAAGAAACAAAAAAAGACAATCATTTGTCACAATCTTTTATACTCTAAACTATACCAGGATGCTCTCGCATTAGCCAATCGTAATGCATATCTCTCATACATTCCCTTTTATGGGACCCCTGGCTAACAGAAATAACAATTTCTTGTCTCACACCTTTTGACACGTGGTATAACATGAGCATGCATAAAGACACAGAAGAAGCTTCTAGAACAGAATAAACAGATGATGAAATAATTTTTCATCTCAGTGACTAGTCATTTCGGTAGCACTTTAGAGGGCAATTCTCGCTATTAACTAGTTGCTTATTAGCATGGATATTACTAGCATACTGGCTGTTGACTAGTACTTATAAAGCACATATTAATAGCTTATTCTGCATGACAATATTTTAGATCCATTACATAAACTTAACAACTACCTTACTAATTATTAATAAGCAGCTAATTAGGAGTTCATTGGGGCAAAATTCGTAGTTAATAGTTATTTAATAAAAGTGAGAATTGTCCCCTAAACTGAAGTGTGACTGTTATTTCTGCTTTTTATTCATAGTCTACTATCTGCAATATACAATATCAGCTCACCACACAAATACAGCACAGCACAAGCATTTAATTTTGTTTTTATCATATAAAGAATAGCAACAGGCCAAATGATATAACATTGGTCTACTTCGATTGCATTGATCAGCATGCAACAGATGCCAGATCTTTTAATCGTGGTAACTCATATCTGGATAATTTGGTTCTTCAAACAAGTTAGCGGATTTGATTCAAATATCTGGATTGTCACGGTTTCTGTTAGTTTGGACTTTGTTTGCCTGTCTAGTTTGGTTCTTTGACCTAGTTTCTGTCTCCCCTTTGATTATGTTAGTTAGTTCACCTGTGTCTTGTTAATTATCCTTGTTTGGTCTGTGTATTTAAGTTCCTGTCTTTTCAGTTTGAGTTGTCGGTTATTATTGTCTGTACCTCACGTTCTGCTGTTTGTGGATCACCTGTTCTTTATTGTTTGTGGAATAAATACCCAATTTGGATTTGCTGCCTTCGTGCCCCTTTACTACTATCTCGCAGCACTGTGACATGGACTAAGTTGTCTGAGATTACTCTGTGTTGACATGTTCATTGGAAAGGGCAGTTTTATATTGATACTCGAAACCATGATCAGTGGCAAGACAGCAACAGTGATGACATATAATTAAGATCAAGAAAACAGCCACATAAATAAAATGTGTAACTGTTTTTAAATGATTCACAATTATTTTTCACCAATTCTATTTGTACAGGCTCTGCAGTTTTCAATGTCAAGAGTATTGTAACTAGCAATTCATTTAATTTTGAAGCAGATTTGTTATTTGTGACAGCATTAATTGAAGTTTCATAATCCATCAAATCTATTAAGACATAACTGTATTTATTGTGCATCATAAAAGCAATTAGAGATTTTGAGAAGTGGTCAGGATCTCTTGCGATGCTTCAAAGCCACCGCATAAAAGCTCACCGTTCAAATTAATGCACGACTCAGAGAAACTGTATGGAATGTGCAGTTGATATCAACATGCAATGATGGCTGCAGTCACAATCTTTTACTGCTAATATATCGCTGGTTTGGGTTAAGACAGGCAAGCATGTCGATGCAAGCACAATGCATGCTTGATCTCTGCTGACGGAGTCTGGACAAAATGAATGGAATTTTTACTTCCAGAAACAACTCTACTGGTATTGTTTAAGGGAAACAATATACTGTTTTTTATGATCATTCATAGTAAATTATGCAGTCTGTATGTTAAAATTACAATGTGTCTATGCTTAGTAAGTGTCTTTTCTCACAGACCAGCATACAGCATCTGTCAGGAACTAGCCATGTACCAAAAACAGACTGTTTTGCTCAGTAGGCTGCCAACACAACCACAAAGAGACTTTGCATAGGGAACTGAGAGAAAACACTGATTTCTTGCATGCAATGATAGAATTGGCCAATTTCACCCTCCCGCCCTGGGCAGTGTTTACACCTCTCTTAACTGACAAGGGGAAGAGGCTAATTAAAACTAAGGAAACACTTAAAATTGTTGTTTGTTCTTTTGTGTTTTAACAAAACAGAACTCAATCAATGAATGACATCTCCATGGCAGTGTCTGATCATAACATTTGAACATATACTTTCAAAGATCGGCAGAAAATAAGTGTTGGGTTTTCTACTATTAGCATGTAAATGCAAGTACAAAATTATTCTACACTATTCAGATAAACTGTACTGACCTCTTGGGGTTCAAAGTGAGTCAAAAGGTAATGATCTCGTGGTCATCACTTGATTCAAAATTTCCAAATGCTGAAACAGTTGACTCAACATTTCCTCAAACAATGAGGTAAATGAGATGTCAGGTCTCAGATCTGCCCAGCACACACCAGAGAGATTGTGGGAAAACACTGCCTCCATATTCCTCTCCACATTCATCTGTCCTAGAGCAAATTGGCTGCCACTAGGGTTGGCAAGGATCATCCTGCTGTAAATGAAGACCGAGCCAACATAGACGGACCTGTCAATTTTGGACCCAGCATCTTGGGACCTTCCAGTCCCCAGACCTGCCTGTTCCAATCCTCACCACTATTAAAAGTATTCACAATTCAACTATGGCCAAGGGAAATATTTAACTGGAGTGCTGTCAAAGCAGAGACTTTGTTATGCTCGTATATAAAAATTAAACCCCCGCTCTTCTAGGGCAAAAGATGAGAAAGTTGAAGCCGTTTACTGAAGTGGAAGCAGCAAGGCGCATTACCTGGGAAACAGAGTGGTTTGTTTATTAGAACAGTAGTGCGGGTCGACATACCTGTCAGTGGATTTTCCATCTCACTCAGATTAATGTTCCTCTTGTGCGCCTGCATCTTCATCATTTTATTCTGCATTTAGTGGCTTTATGGCTGTTTGTAAACAGAAACAAAGAGCTACTTGATTTTCACAGCTGAAGAAATGGTTGTCATCTCAAGCACTGATATAAAGAGTGCTGTAATAATTGAAGTGCTTTGTAGGCTTTGACTAAACAAACCACAAGGAGTACTGGCTGTTGGACACGCTGGCAGCAGGGGAACAATCTTCTATTCCCTTTCATTTGTATAAATCCATTACCTGACAAACCACGTGGTCCAATTGAGATAAATGGTTTAATCCAAATGCTAAGTGTTCCTCGGTGTAAACGCACATGTTAATAATTACGGCGGTGAGGTGTCATTATATTCCTGTAAGGCATCTCAAGGGATCCGACTCCAAATGAGGAAGCTTTGTCTCAATTATGGGCATTTAAACAGGGGTTGCTCAAGATAAGGTGAAATAAAAATTACCCACAAAATATACAGACAAACTGCATAATATCAAGGGTAATATATCAACAATCCTCTGAAAAGCCTGCCTCCCACAATGTTTAATTTTCATAACTGCGGGTAAAATGGTTTCACAGTCTCTGCGGATAATTTCGCATGCTTTTGTTTAAAATCAAATACGGTGGAAAATTACCTCCAGTACATTAATTTTTCCCCAATCCTGCCTGATAAATCGTGCCATTTGAGATGAGAAGAAACAGGTGGGTTTTAAACTGCAACTTGCCTGAGATGACTAGTGCAAGTCATTTCCGTTTTGAGAGGTTTCTTTATTGCTCCCAGTTTTGTTACATCTGTTTTCTGCCATGCTCCTTCACCTTGCCTGATGTTTCTTTGCAACATCGGCTTGTTCAATTTGTATTCCTAAATTATCGAGCATACCATCACTGGCTTATGACTTTCTGAGGACTGAGACACACCTGCAGCCAAGCACAACATCTCACGCAGAGCAGCTAATCATTTCATCTGCACTTAGTGGCGTTAAGATGTTACCTTTTTTCATGTTTGTTCACCTCTTTAACACTGAGCTCTAATTGTGCTTCCGAATTAGGAGCACTCGAGAACGTTTAGACAACAGTATAAATTACTCTCTGTAAGCCTTAATGTTTGTTTTTCCTGATTTACGCAAATGAAGCTCATTCTTCACAATTAAACTAACCAACAAAGAGGCAGTACTCACCGACAAGATGCTCGGTCTTCCAAATAAGATGGGATTTATGTTCTCCATTAAGTCGATGGAGAATATACGGAGCCCCAAAAGTGACACTTGCAGGGGTGGGGGGGAGACTTCTCATATATTTCACAACTAGTTGAAGTCAGTGACCGTGTTGACCAAGCTGTTTGATTTGACTTTTGTGTGAGCTGTGCGTCATATCGATACACTATTGACAACAGAGGTACACTTCTTACCCATGAAATGTCACTAATGTGAATGGCACATGTGACTTTTTTTCTGTCACTTCAAGGGCTCCGTAAGAATCAAGACTGAAAATCTTTGAACCTTCCTAAACCTTCAGTGCCAACAGAATGTACTGGGGAGTACCTGTCTTAGGTTAGCAGTGTTAATAAGATTATTACATATTTCGCAGACTGACCGTTATTTTCAAAATAGTGTAACGTGAGGAAACAATTCACCTGAATCATATAGTGCTGAAAAGTTCAATTAGTAAGCCGATTTATTTAGACGGTTCAAAAACTGATTCACTGAGTCTCCAGAATATCACCCTCTCCACTAGATGGCACCTACATCAAATGATAACAATGCTTGTCCTTTTGCCCTCATAGGCTTTCACTTTTGTCACAGACCTTAAGATGAGCATAGTATGCTGATATATATTTAATGCAGTTCAGTTTTAATAGCTACATTGTTTTTATACATGTTTTATTATAAATGCATGGTACATGGCTGCTTATTACATGATGCACAACAACTGTGTCTCTGAAATAAATAAACAAATAAATACATAAAAACATCACATAGCAGCAACATTTCTATAAAAAGGCTGGAAGTGTTCTAGATTAACCAAATACTGTTCAAATATCAACAGTTCAAAAGTTATATCATGAAGAATGTGTTAATATGAAAAAAAGGAAACAGAAAAAAAAGGAACAGTGCAAAGTACACATTGTTCTACCTTGCAGCAGGAAGTGGTTTTGATCAACAGACCAAATCACACTTTATCTCAACTCTGTCTGTATGTGAAACTCACTTGTAGTAACTTAAACCCCCCTAAAACATCCTAAAAGATCACCATCTCAAAGCTCACTTTTGGTTTTGACATGCCCACTAACAAATGCATGTTGTTCCATGCACCATACTCCAGAATAATAACAGAAAACAAAAATGTTTTAAAAATGCATTATTTTGTCATTATTTAGAGGCTGCATCAGCATGATTGATTTGCAAGCTTTTGCTGCCTTTTTTTTCTGCCTAATTAACCTTTGGGCACTCGAGCACAATAATACAAGCCATCTTTTGTTTCCTGTGGCAGCCTTTACTCTGGGATCCACATCCATGCACACATGGGAATACTGCATGTCACTAAAGAGCAACTCCCCATCATGGCTGCAGGGCAGGAGTGGAGCCGCGCAGCAGAACTGCCACCATCCCTCTTACTGATTTATGATCTGGAGAGCAACAATAAAACAAGGAGGAGGCCAAATTATTCTTCAGAGGGAAACTGGAGAAAGTGTGTTAGCCTTGACTGGAGGAGAAGTGGGCGTGAGAGAGAGGGAGATGAGGCTGGCCCTACACAGCAGGTTGATTCTCACCCAAAACCCAGCCACCTCTAACTAAAGTCTTGGGGGAACAGATTTAGACCAATCAATATCTGGTTTTAAAACCTGAAAAGTTGCTTTTGATCTGCAATTTCAGTTTTAAGTCAATAGCAAACACTGACAGTTATCTGCGTATTATCAGTGGGTCTAAAAGTAAAGCTTTACATTGGTACATTCTCGCAGTGCTTGCAGTATAAGAAAGCTGGATATGAAATTTTACACTCCCTGAACATCTGAACACCCAGAGGAGAGAGAATACAACCGCTTAAAGGAAGGAAAAAGAGAGCAGTCTTCACATGAAACACTGTGATTCATCAAACTTTGATTAAAGCACGGATATATGCCATCTCTAATAGCACTCAACAGAGTGATCACAGATTAAATGTGAAATCTGAAAGTAGCTTGACATATGCTTTGATTTAAGTTCAATCAGAAGAATAAAAGAAAGATTGAGGATCTTGAATGAAGGTGTATGGAGTGCCACCTGGTGACTGTTTACTATACTGGTTTATATTGAATATAAATCTTGACGGGGTCACTGTCAGATGAGGTTACTACTTAACCCTTGTTCTCTGTTTTTGGGGTATGTGAGACCCCAAGGTCATTGTAATAACTTAAAAAGCATACTTAACATTTAAATATTCACAACCTTTCATAATAATTTATTTTATTAATTTCATTATTTTAGAAATCATTAAAAACAACATTTTAAAAACTTTTTCCACAAAAAGTTATTCTGTCTGTAAAATAATTAATAAATGCAATGAATTTTCATATGCTACTTTTCTGTTTGGAGCATTTCCAGGAAATGTACATTTTAAATGATTTAAAATAACTATTATTATAAAACAGCATTGGGGTTTCTGAAACCCTAAATATGGTGTTTATAAAGACAGTCTTAACAGAACATGAGAGTTATTTATATATGACTTGAAGTAATTATTATGATTTTCATATCTGGAATAAGTTTTGAAAAAAAAAAAAGTATTGGTTCAACCAGAACCTGATATGCTTCCAACAATATGAATTTAACCAACGTAATAAGGATGAAAATGAACATCATAATCAGCTTTCTTTCGCAGATGGCAGTGCACATGCTGTTTTCTGTCTGTGCGTATGTGTTTGTGTGATGTGTTTATTTTGGGAGAATTCAGTGACCCTCTAAAGAACAAACAAATTTTGTGAAGTGAATCAGAAAAAAAGAGGTGAACCCTGCTCTGTCTTTGTTAGCCAATGAGTTGCATTAATACTGACAGGACTAGGCAGATTGGGAGATTTATGACTAAAGTGCCATGACTTCTGAACCCTGTTCTGCCCTGGAGTGCTGTAATGAACATGTGACCCTGCCCTCGAAACACAGCCAAAACAATTAGCATACAAACAGGAGTAAGATGTTACATAATTACAGTTTTTCTCAATTGCTTTGGCACACATGTGCCAAAGCATTTGCAATTTGCTCAAATCAATAAGAAATTCCAATCTGATGTGAACAAGAAGCTAATTGTTCAGAGATCTGAACTTATTGTTTCGGGAAAAAAAAGTTTCATTCGAGAATTGAGCCAAAGCAAATGAGAAAAACTGTAACTTCTCAACCATGCCATGCTAAAAATTGTTGACATATGAGAACTTAGATGAGTAAAACTGTGTCGCCTTATCATTCTCCATGATAATGAGTTTGCCGGAACAGCATATGTGACATAATGTTAGTTATTGTATTTGCTGTGCTTGGTGAAGATGGTTGATCAGAGAACATGAGTGTGATGAAGACATTTTAAACAGGGCAATCTGTTTACCATACATACATACATACATCAGATTAAATACACCAGTTTCAGTATTAGAGACTGCAAACATTGAACAAATGTCTGACCTCAAATCTTTCCCCCCATAAATTTTTTTTTTTTTTTTTTTTTTATTAGAGTAGATTCTAATAGATTTTAATTGTTGAATATGTACATGGTGTAACTTCGCAATTGTATCCATATCTAACCATTAAAATCATAAAACAAGGTCATAAATTTGACAACCAGTCTTGAATGCATCTGTCAAGCTCAACCATTCAACACAGTTTAACCATTCAACCCAAATTATTGTAAGAAAAAACAAACCCAATAAAAATAAATAAAATAAGAGTATATAATAAAATAAGAGAAAATAAAATTTTGTTTTATCTGTGGAAAATATATATTTATCAATAACTATAAATCAACAATTCGCCCTAGCTTTAGTTAGCCCCCGCAGCTAGAAGGTTAAATTTGCAACCATGTTACCCATTCTTGAGCATTTTTCTTTAACATGAATACCTACACGGTAAAAAAAAAAAAAAAAAACTGTACTTGTAAATAAAATAAGAAATTGTAAATAAAACAATTATTATTGGAGTATTTTACTTTTCTACTCAATGTGTCACTTGTCATTTCTTTGTAATTGTTTGTAAAGTTTCTACAACAATTACTTTCAGTGTACAAACATACAGACAGACAGTA
>NW_015556101.1:84536-90931 GCF_001515605.1 Sinocyclocheilus anshuiensis | reverse complement strand
CACACCTCACACCACTCCAGTGTCCGATCTCGTTCCAACGAAGTGTACTCTCTCTCTCTGATATCTGTAAGATTCATTGAAAGACTTAACTACCAGTGGTACTTACCTCCGGTGTTCCCTCCAGTGTGTCCTCCAGTGTTCGTTCCAGGCCCTTGCTCCGTGGATACCCCGTCACTCATCGTCTGAGGTGTGTGCTATCCTCTGTCTCCCTTCCACGATCTCCTGGGAATCCCCATACTAGAGTTATCTCTCCTCATCTTCCCAAAGGACTTCCGAACTAGTTTTATACTCACCTGCCCGTATCCTCTGCTTCACTTGCTGGAAATAAATATTGTTTCTCTCTAACCCTCTGTGTGAGTCTCCTTCCGTAACAGAAGATCAGACCACAAAGGAGTCAGCAAGATGAGTGCTCCCGACCCGTTCCAGGAAATCGTGGATGCCCTCAAAAAGATACTCACCCCTGCTGTTGTCACACCACCGGTTTCGCCCGTCACCACCACCGCTCCCTCTTCCACGACAATACTTACCAGTCCCATGGCCCGACCAGCGCCCTTCTCTGGCTTGGCGGATGAGTGCAATGGATTTCTCCTGCAGTGTTCGCTCGCACTGACGCAGCAGCCTCAGCTATACGCAACGGAAAGCACCTAGATAGCATTTGTCATATCTTTGCTGACGGGGCAAGCACTTCAATGGGCAGAGACCATCTGGTCCCAAGCTGGTAGAGTGACTGAATCCCTTGATAATTTCTTTGCACATTTCCGAGAGGTCTTTGGTAAAGCCGTGGGTGATACCTCTGTTTGTGATCAATTATATCATCTCCGTCAAGGATCTCTGTCTATAACTGATTACGCCCTCAGGTTCAGAACCCTCGCAGCAGCCAGCGGCTGGAATGAGCGCGCACTTATGACCACCTACCGGCAGGGACTTGAGCCGAGAGTGCAACTTCAGCTCGCAGCATACGATGACTCCTACAGCTTGGAACGGTTTATCCAGCTATCCATCCACTGCGCTAACCGCATGAAATCTTGCATTACGGAATTGCAGCCCCTCACCTCTGTTGTGAAACTTACTGCCGCCGGTATCTCCCTTCCAGTACACGCCCTCCTCGACTCTGGGTCAGCCTGGAACTTCATCTCCGGAAGTCTCTGCCGCCAACTCACTCTCCCGACCACGACCACCCAGACCACTTACCAGGTCCAATCGGTGACTGGAAAACCACTCAGCCGGAAACATGTGCGCCACAGTGTAGGTCCTCTTGACTTACAAGTGGGACAATTGCATGAGGAAGCACTTCATCTCCTGGTTCTGGAGGATTACACCGCTGATGTGATCCTAGGGTGCCCCTGGTTGGTGCAACATGAGCCTACCATCTCCTGGAGAATTGGTGAGGTCCTGAAGTGGGGCAGCACCTGTTTTCCTGACTAGATCCCTCACCTTCCTCAGCCATCACCTCCGCACTCCTATGCCCCCCAACAAACCTTTCGTGGTAGAGGCGGACACTTCCACTACGGGTGTAGGAGCGGTGCTTTCGCAGCAGCAGGGGACTCCAGCCAAACTCCATCCATGTGCCTTCTTCTCCCGCAAACTCAGCCCGGCGGAGAGAAACTACGACATCGGCAACAGGGAACTCCTTGCGATCAAATTAGCCCTGGAGGAATGGAGGCATTGGTTGGAGGGAGCTAAGCATACATTCAGTGTCCTCACTGACCATAAGAACTTGCAGTATCTACGAGATGCTAAGAGACTCAATCCTCGTCAGGCAAGATGGGCTCTCTTCTTTATTAGATTCAATTTCACCATTTCCTATCGTCCAAGCCCCAAAAATGTGAAAGCAGACTGATTCCGAGAGAGCGAGAGGGTCTGGGACGCAGCTCACCATCAGCTTCAGCGGGCAGTGCGCAGAACCAAGACAACAGCAAACCTTCGAAGGGCTGAGACCCCATCATACCAACCCAGGCAGAAGGTGTGGCTGTCAACACGGGACATCAGGATGCGCCTACCCTGCAAGAAGTTCAATCTCAGATATGTTGGCCCCTTCACCATCCTCAAACAGATAAACCCGGTCACAAATCAACTCCAACTGCCTTCTCAATACAAGATTCACCCTTCCTTCCACGTATCACTGCTCAAACCTCACCACCCTTCTGTTTCTGTCTCCACAGAGCCTGGCCCGACGGAAGAACCCCCTCTTCCGTTAATACAGGAGGACGGAACCATCTACAAGGTCGACGAGATCTTGGACTCCTGGCGCCGTGGTGGGCTCTTGGAATACCTGGTGGACTGGGAAGGCTATGGGCCAGAGGAACGGTCATGGGTGCCCAGAGCTGATTTCCTGGATCCCACGCTACTGGAAACCTTTCACTCCACCCATCCAGCTCGCCCAGGGCCCCGAGGAAGAGGTAGTCCACCACGACGTCGGGGTTTTCGGCCCTCAGGAGCGGGCCGTGGAGGAGGGGCTACTGTCACAGATCGGCCAGGCTCAGCCACCTCACAATCACAGCGAACACCATCACCTGAGTTCTAATCACACGCACCTGTCACAGATTAACAATCACCCTCAGCTCCCATTCATAAGCACACACCTCACACCACTCCAGTGTCCGATCTCGTTTCAACGAAGTGGACTCTCTCTCTCTCTGATATCCGTAAGATTCATTGAAAGACTTAACTACCAGTGGTACTTACCTCCAGTGTTTCCTCCAGTGTGTCCTCCAGTGTTCGTTCCAGGCCCTTGCTCCGTGAATACCCCGTCACTCATCGTCTGAGGTGTGTGCTATCCCCCTTCCATGTCTCCCTTCCACGATCTCCTGGGAATCCCCATACTAGAGTTATCTCTCCTCATCTTCCCAAAGGACTTCCGAACTAGATTTATACTGACCTGCCCATATCCTCTGCTTCACTTGCTGAAAATAAATATCATTGTTTCTCTCTAACCCTCTGTGTGTGTCTCCTTCCGCAAGAGTATGGTTGTACATACACATATGTAGTTGTTTTTTTGGTGTTTGGCTTAGTGTTATGTTAGAATCATTATTATACTCTTATACCTTTTGTTCTTTAATATTTTGAATTGGTTTTAGCTTTATCTTTTGTTTTTCATTTAAATGTTGTTTTGAAATTTTGTTGTATGCATTTGTCATTTTTATTTAATTTCTTTATTTTTAAAATGTGTATAAGTAGTATTTATAAAGTTTTAGCTTTTAGTTTTGGATCTGTTTTTAGTTGTTTTAATACTACAATTGATTGCTTCTGTTGTCCTCATTTTTAAGTCGCTTTGAATAAAAGTGTCTGCTAAATTACTAAATAAATAAAAATATATATATATATACTGTATGTATGTACTGTCTGTATGCATGTTTGTACACTGAAAAAAAAATTGTGTGTGTGTGTATGCATGCATAAATAAAAATAAATAAATAAAAAAAAGTAATATTTTTGTATGTTTATGTAATGTTTCTTGCTGGAAAATGTTTGAAATTTTTTTTTACACAAATCAGTCTTGTCCCAAATTCTGGGCAATTTGGGCAAATGCGAATTTCCTAGAAAATAAATCAGGCACAAAAAAATAAAACGGCTCATATAATATTTCTTTTTCTTAAGGTTAAACACCTCCTTTCATGGTCCATTTTGTTGAAAAGGGGGAATACTTTTTGAGAATTTCAGAGTGGCCATTGACTTTCCACCCATTGAGCAGATAATGGTGGAAAGAAGCCCGGTGGGAAGCCTTGAAACCCTGAGCTGAATGCAGTTCTGCTCCAGATGTGTCACCCTGCCATTTTCCACAGCAACAAAGCACAATCTCCGTGCTCCGCTTGTGTGCTTTCAGAATGGCCATGTCAAATCACTAATCTCTGGGCGCTTGCCTTTGTGTGTGGCTCCTTCAAGCCTGAGCTGTAGCTATTCACTCTGAGCAGACCACACGTCACACCTTCTGTCCTCCCCCCACCAATACAAGACAAGAGGCCATCTGCCCCTCTAATATATGTCAGGAAGACAAGCATGCCTCTTTAGATTTTTGAGACGAGTGGATTTTGAATGCAATTTACAAAAAGTATTATTTGTATATTATATATTATATTTTAATTGTGGAAAAAGGTTTTATTTAATTTAGGGCTCTAAAGGCGCTTTTCCACTGCGTGGTACGACTCGGCTAGGTACAGCTCAGTACGGCACGGTTCGCACGTTTTGGTAACGGTATGGTTCGCTTGGAACCCCAACCGAAGTGGTACTAAAAAAAGTACCAGGTACCAGGTACTGTACCCAGTGGAAACCCCCCAAAAAGTGAACCGTCCCGAGCCGTACCGTGCCGTACCATG
Organism: Sinocyclocheilus anshuiensis; assembly: GCF_001515605.1. NCBI lineage: Eukaryota > Metazoa > Chordata > Actinopteri > Cypriniformes > Cyprinidae > Sinocyclocheilus > Sinocyclocheilus anshuiensis. The sequence continues at coordinate 86,618 of NW_015556101.1, read as the reverse complement.
CAGTGGAAAAGCGCCATAAGTGAACCAGGTCACCCACCCATGCCACCTCAAAAAAAAAAAAGAAAAAGATGACTGCCATAAGTGTAGGGGTGTTAAATATTTATTCATGTCTCTTTAGGAATGAACAGGAGTTTAACACGATCAATATAGCACCTGACGAGTCTCTGCAGCCACTTTAGTTTTGCTTTCCATTGGTTGGTTAAAATGTCATAGAGCATGAGGTCATGCTTTAAAGTGGCTTTCTTGATCATGAATAAGCACCTCTCTTCTTACAGGTGACACAAAGGTGAACGCGCAGAACCCTGTCCGTATGACAGACCACAGTGCAAGAGCACACCAAAACAAGATCTTTTTCTGACAGCGCAAAGCAACCTATATGAATTCTAGCTTGACAGTGACCTCACTGCGTGTTGAGAAAGGGAAACAAACAAGTCTTGTCAACTTGTCAACAAAGTCAACTTCTTGTTTTTAACAGTTGCTCTCACGCAATCAGTGTGCAAAACAGGAAAATGCGCAGATGAGTAGTGTGACAGTGAATCATCAATGTCCTTGGCTATTGATTTAATTTCAGACAGGCAGTTTATCATGCATAAACAGTCTGTAGTGTTAGGTTAGGGAGTTAACTAGGGGAAGTTTCTCTAAGGTTTGAACAACATGAGAAACAGCAGCCATCAGCAGAACACAGGCCAGGTTCATACAGAGTTCAGCCACTGGAACACTGTGTTTGAAGTAACATGTTGAATGGCAGAAGTTTGGTAGGCAGTGAAAGGGAGAGTTAATTACCCTGCAGACATCAGCAGACGGCTTCAATTTTTTTATTGCGTGTTATTTCAAACTAAATGGCACTGGTAAAAACAGCTCTGCAGGAAGGTGCTCAGGCATTTATGCTCAAATACTTCTTAATGTAAGTGATTTTAGAACACCTGCCTTCCAGAGTGTTCTTGTCATTATATCATTGAATAAAGAAGTCAGATTTCATAGTTTAAAAGTTACTGTGGGTATGAGGTGGAATTTATAAATTGACTAAAATGTTTGGGATGTTATTCATTGCTCTCTACATTTATCATTTATTAGTATTATTTATATATATTAATATAGATCAACTATTATTAAAGATACAACAAATAAAGTAAATCTGTAATCTGTAACTGTCTCTACAGTCATCATACATTTTTTTGTGTGCATATTTATTTTACTTTGACTGTTCTCTGTTGATTCTGCCTTCTTATACAGTGCCTTGCGAATGTATTCATACCCCTTAATTTTTTTCACATTTTGTTTTGTTGCTGCCTTATGTTAAATACCCCTTCATTTTTTTCACATTTTGTTTTGTTGCTGCCTTATGTTAAACTGCTTTAAATTAGTTTTTTTCCACAACAATCTACACTCCATGCACCATAATTGTCAAGCAAAAAAACAGGTTTTTAACATCTTTGCAAATTTATTAAAAAATAAAAAATAAAATTATTCCATTGCATAAGTATTCTGGGACAGTTGAAATTTAGCTCAGGAGCATTCATTTTGCTTGTAGATATTACTACACTTGAAGTGAAGTTAACCTGTGGCAAATTCAATTGAATGGGTATGATTTGGAAAGGTACACGTCTTAATAAAAGGTCTAACAGCTGCTAATGCATATCAGAGCAAAAACCAAGCCCTGAGGTCAAAAGAACTGCCTGTAGAGCTCAGAAACAGGTTTGCGTCAAGCCACACATCTAGGGAAGAGTTCAGAAAAAAATTCTGCTTCATTGAAGGGTCACAGAAGCATGTAGTCTCTGTTATCCTTAATGGAAGAAGTTTGAAACAACCAGGACTCTTCCTAGAGCTGGCCTCCTGGCCAAACTGAGCAATTGATGGAGAAGGGCTTTGGTTAGCATGGTGACCAAGAACCTGGTAGTCACTCTAATTGAGCTCTATGGTTATATGTGGAGATAGGAGAAATCTACAGAAAGACAAACATCGCTGCAACACTCCACCAATCCATTCTTTATGGCGGTGTGGCCAAACTCAATCCTCTCCTCAGTGTAGACACATGAAAACACACTTGGAATTTACAAAAAAGCACCTAAAGGACCCTCAGAC
>NW_015556101.1:24177-78626 GCF_001515605.1 Sinocyclocheilus anshuiensis | reverse complement strand
TGCTCATCACCTGCAGAGTACCATCCCAAAAGTAAAGTGTGCTGGGAGCAGCCTCATACTGTGGGGCTGTTTTTCAGCGGCAGGGACCGAGGGACTCGTCAGAGTAGAAGATAAGTTCAATGCACCAAAATATTGAGTTAGCCTTAATGAAAACCCAGTCCAGAGCATTCAGAACCTCAGACTGGGCAGAAGGTTCACCTTCCAACAGGACCCTAAGCACACAGCAAGAGTGGCTTATAGACAACTCTGTGAATGTCCTTGAGTGTCCCAGCCACAGCCTGAGCTTGAACCCAATCAAATATTTCTGGAGAAACCTGAAAATGTGCATCTGCCCCCATGACAGAGCACAGAGCTTGAGAGGTGAACAGGTGAGGTGAAGAATGGCAGATAATTGCAAAATGCTGATGCTTGTAGTATGTCGCATCAAACAAAAAAGACTTGAAAAGTCTTGTAAACACTTGTAAAGGTGCTTCAGCAAAATATTTAGTTAAGGGTATGAATACTTATGCAATGTACTTATTTCAGTTTTTTTATTTTTAATAAATTTATGAAGTTGTGACCATTCTGTTTTTGCTTTGTCAGTATGGTGTATGGAGTGTAGATTGATGTGGAAAAAAAGTAATTTAAAGAAGTTTATCATAAGGCAGCAACATAACAAAATGTAAAAAAAAAAAAAAATTCATACTTTCGCAAGGCACTGTACATCATAATTGATCAGTTATTTATTATCACTGCACTATATTGGTCAAATTGCTTCTCGGTGCTTGCTGGATTCTGAAATGTATTTTTAATTTTAATTGGTGCCCATATTAGCAGATTTCAGCTTTCACCGTGTGTGTGTGTGTGTGGGTGTGTGTGTGTGTGTGTGTGTGTGTGCGCGCGTTTTTGTGACAAATGAGGACATACATTTGTATAATGACAAAGGTATGACATAGGTATTACAAGGAGAAGGTGACTTTTCAGGACATTACCCCATGTCCCCACTTTTCAAAACGCATATAAATCACACAGAATGGAGTGTATTGAAAATCTGAAATAGCACAAAGTTTCCTGTAAGGGGTAGGTTTAGGGGTAGGGTTGGTGTAGGGCAATAGAATATACGGTCTGTACAGTATAAAAACCATTACGCCTATGGGATGTCCCCACTTTTCACAAAAACAAACCTGTGTGTGTGTGTGTGTGTGTGTGTGTTACATTCCAGTATGTGTGAATCTGGAGCAAGAAACTCCATGAAGCATTAGATAAGCTGCATTCACAATTTTATTTATTTATTTATTTTGGTTAGGATCCCTACGCAGTGTCCACTGATCCCAAGCTACTCACTGAGCAGCCGTCATCAAACGAAACCTTAATTGCACATATTACATGTGTTTAAGGTATGATAACAATACATCTCTGTAAGTAAATATAAACTGGATTGTTTATATATTGTTTACACCTTGTGTTTTGCAAGAATTGTTTTAATTTAAGATATTATTTAAAGGGATAATTCACTCAAAAATGAAAAATCATTTACTCACCCTCAAGTTGTATCAAACCTGTATGAGTTTCTTGATGGAAGCCATTGACTTCTATAGTATTTTTATTTATTTATTTCATTCTAAGTCAATGGTTTGGTTACTAACATTCTTCAAAATATTTTCAACAGAAGAAAAAACTCATATAGGTTTGGAACAAGTGGAGGGTGAGTAAATAATGACATATTTTTCCATTTTGGGGCGAACTGTGTCTTTAAATGAATGCCACATTGAGCACAAACCCTAAGTAGGCTATAAGCAATAATAAGTAATAGCCTAATGGCTGACAAGGTGAACCTAAACTGCACAATGCTGCATTAAAAGTGTGATTTGAATAACAGACCTTTTTTGAATGATTTTATGGTTCAGTATTTTAGGCTTCCCTGATAAATGTGAAATTAATGATTTGGCCTTAGGAACACTAATCCATCTTCTGCAAAGGAAAAGCAAGGAAATAGGATATTGGGTGTCTGAGGACAAAGACAAAGCACTCAGAAGCTGGTTGAGCAATAATTTCTGGTGTCTGACTCTGAGGACAATAATAGGTGATTTAGTCTGAGTAATGAAACGAAAGCACAGGTGTTGTCATCACCTGGAATGATAACATTGATTTAATTAACATCAGCCGTGGATGCCCAAAAAAATGTTAGCACAAGAAATGCTTTTAGTTCTCAATAACAGAACATCTGTTAGCAAACAACAGTCAGAATGTACAATTAGATGTGTGATTTTTGCAGGGTTTTCTCTTTTTATACCCATTTTCTAATGCTTGTGTATTTTACCGTGACTTATTTGAAACACATAACGAAACCGTGCCAAGGAAATGAAGCAAAATAGTGTCTCATTCTGCAACCTCTATAGAGTTACGTTCCCTCCTGGATTACCAGCTGCATCTGTTGATGTATCTTCAAGTCACTTCTTCTTGTCAGTTACATATAAAACCAGATGGAAACCACCCTGGGGACGTGGCCCTGCTAATTCAATTAGACAGGCCTCAGCCGTAGCCCTACATATAAGCAGTCAACGGACACCCTGAAAAATGGCAGATCGATCCCCACTGCCACCCTGAAGGCTCAGGGCCCATGATTGATCAGACATTGATTCGATTTGAAGTGAGAGTGAAGAGCACTTTCCTGGGCACTAATTAAGAGGTCTGAACAAGATTTCCCTTGTCAAATCGTCTGGGTTTTGTGAAGTGACTTTGGCTGTGAACAATAGGGGCTTACAGTTGTATGCAATTCAAGCACAATTCAAAACACATTGCTGCGAGTGAGTCAGAACAGAAGAATGTGACATTTTGAGAAATATACAGCACCCAATATCTGTCTAGTTTAAACAAGTTCACTCAAAGCAAGAACTATGTAGGTGATTTTCAGGCCACAATCTATTGAGATTCGTATCATGCAACCCAAATGGCCTTTAAAACAAAATGTGGACAGTATATATTTGAGATTTCAGCCGAATGTGACAATAGACAAGCTGGCTAACTTGTAATCTAACTTGTGTGCTTACTGGAAACAGTTCAAATGTATAATTAGTGCTGTTTAAGGTTTTTATGACCCCCCACTTTTTGTTATGGCTGTCTTCGAGGGGTTTGAGTCTTAATTGACACTGTTAAATGTGAAGTAAACACACAATGCTTATATCAGGATTATATTTTGGCTACTTCACAGCAATCCTCTCAGTTTCGCTGTCTGGAACCTGTCGACAACAGGTTTTATCAGTGAAGACATCTCAGAATTAACAAGCCGTAACAGAAAAAAAGGGAAATTGTGGCGTGAAATGTAATACAAAATAAACTAAGGAGCCATTGCATACAAAGCTGGGAGTTATATTCCCTGTCTGTCCATGGAAAAAGCCAGGAGGCAGAAACTTTAGCCGGGGGGAAAGGGAGTCCTCTGTTTACTTTTCTTAAAACCCAAAGCCTCATGGGAATCTCCTTTCATTTTCAGACTTTGATATACCTTAAACATACAAATAACAAGACAGTATTATCTGTTGACATGACAAACGTTTAAAGTGTGTGTGAAATATTGAGTCATATATATCAGTGTACATTGCCTATAAAAGTCAACAATAAGTAAAAAAAAGTGTGTGTGCATCCCAATTAAAAGTAAATAAAACTGTGCAATATACTGTAAATATATACTTAAATATATGTATCTGTGAGTACTTGGCATCGCACAGCAGTCAGGCATCAGAATTTGAAGTTCAGACATTGAAAAGCCTTTAATTATACCAAGACTTTCACTGTGTGGCCCATTATTATAGCTTACAGCCTATGAAATTGAGGAACAAAAACAAGTCATGTTAACAGGTGCTTGTTTTTCATCTTTCTCTCTCTTTCACCTCCAGAAAAATAACCATTTGTTTTCAGCTTGCTGCAGGCCATTGCTCTGGTTTCGTCTTTCAGGCTTCAAGAAACCAGATCTTGGAGAAGACAAAGTGTGTCATTATATGACTGTGCTGGTTATGAGTGCTTTGTTTCAGTCTGGTGTTTAAGAAACATCTGCATGTCAGAGCTCTGAAACAGCACTAATATTCTTGATGCTATGGTGTTCATGTTAGTGATGTGAGTTTGCGTCTGGCCTGCAATGTGCCCATTCATTCTCTCGCTACATAAAAATGTCCACTGTATCTGTAAAGATGTAAAAGACAGAAGTTATTCTGTGTTTGATATTTTTTATTCTTCTAAAAATATTAAAAACAATTTAGAATTTTTAGTAGTTTATTTAGCAGTTTAGGACTATTTTGTCTCAAAATGAACAATATAATAATATTTAAATTGTATTGAGAATATTTAGTGTTTTAAGACTCTTTGCCTCAAAACTAACATTACAACAAAAGCTTTTTTTTTTTTAAATGTTACAATATGCAGTATATTTCAGATTTGTATTTTATTAGGACTATTTTGGCTCAAAAATTATCATTTTACAGTCATTAAAATATTTTTTAAATATGTATTGAGAATATTAAGACTATTTTGCATCAAAACTACCATCATAAAAATATTTGGAATATGAAGTATATTTAATATTTAGTATTTTAGGCCTATTTTGGCTCACGACTAACACTATAAAAAATTTATTTAAAAAAGCAGCTTCAAATATTCAGTATGTTTAATATTTTGTATTTTAGTAAAAGTTCTACGCGATTAAGAATTTTAATAGAAGTCCTAGTACCTTAAGTGACCATAAGTGGATGTGTGGCAGCTTTACACTTCCTCCTGGCTCCCTACAGAAATTAGAATATACAATATCTGATGTAAAGTTAGAGGATATAAAGGGATTTTTTTGTTTGTTTGCACTGATGTTGAGTTGTTTTCTATATCTTGACTGACTTTACCTCAAATCTAACTTGACAGTGGACTAATCACACATCAGTCACCTAATAAATAATGAACAACTCTGAATTGCATTGTGGGTGCACTGAACGCTCATTAGCAGCATGCTTATGACTCTTCCATTCACCTACTCATGAGCTCTTATGAGCCGTCATCTGGTGCACCGTCCCTCTTATCGGAATCAAGTGAAGCAGAATTGAACAGGCCATGTGCTTGATGTGCCATTTCTTCTCTACTCAAGCCACTCTGGCCATATGGGCGGATTTAGAGCAGAGGACACTTGAAAGGGGGCAAAAGGAGTGGCTGCCCCTCAACCCTTCTGTCACAGATAGTCATAGTGCTTTCCTGCTGAACGCACACAATTGGCTCTATTGGAAGGTCAGACACAGGTAGACTCTGTAATAAAAACAGCTGGTAAGTCGGTCAAAAATGTTATGGGGTGCATTTTTAGATAATTTCCCTCTAATAGAATAACAGACAGAGGGAAGCAGCGCCTATGAAATCTATTTCAAAACATTTCTTGAAAAGTGAACCATTTAATGGATATTAACCCAGCATAACAGCTAAATAGCAGCGATAGCACTACATTTAGCTATCAGGCCCATCCTAGGAAAAAGGCTTCGGCTCTTTTGTAATCCGATGTGACATACTAACTCTAGTCTTCCATTCGTCACTTTACTCAGCTTCAGTATTGCACATTAAACCACAATTTAGTCGTTAGTGAGGGAAGGTAGGAACTTATCATGGAGAAACAGCAAACACCCTTCCCTTCAGACTTCATCTCATCCAATAAAGGCTTGTTGAGATGCTGTTGTGGTTTGTTTGGGCTATGAGCCAATAATGAATATAAATTTCAAGTAACAACCCAGGGGAAGTGTCACCATTTGAAATTTCATTTTACCCAACCTATTTTTTCCTTTTTCATTACCCCTTCATTTTCGAAGTGAAGTCGTGTCAGGACGTGTGGGCAAAGAAAATGTGCCAGTGATTTTTTTTTTTCTTATATGCAAACCATAGTGCTTCCTGTTGTAAGTCAACACCACAGATCGAGCACCCACACGTTGCTCATGGTACAACATGTGACTGCCTGTTTTACGTGTTTTCAGTTTTGCTCACGTGTGAACAACATGCAGCAAACCGCCAAAATGAAAGTTAACATTTCTGATTACAAACCACGCTTATCTGAATAGTATAGTGTTTGAAATCGACTCCAAACTTTATGAAGGCACATCTCAGGCCTGTCCAACAAATTCTCCTGTGAATAAATGGCCCTCTCCTCTAATTTCAAAGCTCAAAGCCATGACCTATAATGCTATAAGAGGAAGAGCTTTCAGAAAGTCAATAAGTCTGCCCCACACCCAAGTAGGAAGCATAAAAAGGTGCCTTTCGTAGATAAGGCAAACCTTTTTCCTTTCAAAATTTCCATTGTTCAATCTTTAAACAGTCCTTTAAGACGTTTCCTAAATGTTTCTATGATATGCCATAGGCTTAAAACTGTGGTTGTGTATCTAAATCTGCTGAACATCAATGTCATGAATGCATAAGAACTGGATTTTTTCCCTGACACGCCTAAACTGAGAAATATGCTTTATGATATGTGAGTAACACTATCATTTAGTCATGAAAGATGAAAAATATTCCGAGCTGGAACATGAATGGGCAAATCTTATCATGTCATTGCCCTGGTTATGTTTCACTCGCTCTTTTTGAGGGGAGGTGGGTGAAAAATATGCAGAACACAACCATAAAGAGGCTGGAATTAACTAGGCAACAGCCATCCAACATGATCTGCATGTACCGTTAATAAATATCCCAAAGCAGAACCATAAGTAAAAGATGTTTTCCAGCTCAGAAAAAGCCCTTCAACTCTTTTGATCTAAATTATGTGCCAACTCAGAGCAGATATATTAACCCACATTATCTTTTAGAGATGTTTAGATTCTATTTTGCATATAGAACTAGTTACTTAAAATGTATCTAATTAAAATGTAGCTAGTATTTTCCCCTTGAAATACCTAAAGAGGATAATTAGGAGTTTTCTGTCATGTAAATTAATACTTTTTGTACTGTAATCATGTGATATTTACCTGTTAAATCTGTATTTAAATATTAAGACTAAATTTGACTTTTAAAAAATCAGGATGAAAAAAAAAACAAATCAATCTGCTTGGGGTTTTTAATGTCAGATCAAAGCAGAATAAAAAAAAACAACAGTCTCCACACAAGCAGCTTGGTTGTAATAGCTGGAAACCCCCTAGCTCTGAATTTTATGATTAATTATGTATCATTGCATATTTTCCAAAAAGTCTTATGAACCAGAGCAGATCCTTCAGCCCTCATATTATTTTGAACGTGATCCTTTGCAAGCTTGCTGAAGGCCTTGAATGAGTTGTGGCTGCAAAACAAGCATTGTTTACTCTCTGGAGGCTTTATACATTATGTTCTTTATCTCTGCTGCATTCTTTTACCTTATTTCCATACTCATTCCCTGCTCCTTAGCTCCCTTGCCGCTCTTCAAACTTTTTATTTGAATTCTAAACAGGACATGGATCCTTTGTATTCGGGGTACAGGCGGCGTATACAGACAGCTTATGTTTAGTGCTCTCAGGACAGGGTATCTTGTATTTCACAAGGGGGATTCTAGCTCTGGTTAGCGAAACACATCCTCCTGACCTGACCCTCACTCATATAATTGAAAGAAAATAAAACATGGAGGCATTGCCAAGTTAATAATTCATCCTGAAACGACCTGTCAAAACCTGTTTTAACTTTCGACGGTGGAGTTTGAGTCTGAATCCATGTGTGAAAATGCTTACAGTTCGCATTTCTCTAAATTAATATTTTCTAAATTAATAATTTTTAATTTCCATAATTTTCCATTTACTAGTTAATAAGCATTATGCAGTGTGCAGTTGCAACCATAAGCTTTGCCTTTCTGATCCATTATGAAATAAAATAAAGAAAAAATATAGAAAAGATAATCTACAGATATACTGTAGAAAGGCATATATTTGCTGAGTGATTTATATCATCAGCAAAAAGAAAGCTCTAGACTTTTAAGTGTCTGAACTGCAAAGTATGTAGGATCAAGTGTTTATTGTTATTGGACACATGATCCTTAAAAAGGTGCATAAAAATTCTGTCATGTCTTCATCTGTCAGTGAACACTTTTACATCTACTTCTATTTTTCCTTAGTCACCTTCATTCGTATCCATTACTTTCCAGAGGCCCATGCTGTTGATGTTCCAGTAACACAATGGATGGAGGAATTCACAGGGCTCTAACTAAGAGCACCATTAGGGATTGACCTAATGAGAAGACAGACATCTCAACAAACACTATAAGAAACCTATAAGTTGACTAGATGGCAAAGATGTTGCTCAAAAATTAAATGAATAAATCACTTAAATAAGTATCTCATGTTTCAAAGAAATGCAATTCTGTCGTGCATGGATGAAATTTAGCAGAGTCACAGGGAGTTTGGATCTGTCATGAAATGTTAGTCTAGGCATATGATGGAAGTGACTGCTTGACCTTCTTCTGTCGTCACTCACGGTTCCTTCAACAATCAGAGTTCTACACCAAACAAATTGCAAAGAGGACCAGAGGAGACCTGTCATCTAGTTATTCACACTACAAAGCCTAAGCCACCACAAGTAAAGGCCTTCACATTGTTCTTCACCCAGGAAACACGATGTGATCATAAACAAAACTGCTGGGATATCTGGGAGGACATTTTCGGTGGTGGAAAAGTTCACTTCAGTTGATCTGATTAAATTAATATGTAAGAGATACTGTACAGTCAGATGGTCTTTAAAGGAATTTACCCAAAAATGAAAATTTGCTGAAAATGTATTCACCCTCAGGCCATGCAAGATGTAGATGAGCTTGTTTCCTCATCAGAGACAAATTTGGATAAATTTAGCATTACATTGTAGTCCAAAACAGTTCTAAACAAATATGTCGGTGGATTTTGATGTGACAGGACAACAGGGGGTGGACTTTTTCACTGGAGGAAAAAGTTTGAATTTAAAACGCCTTAATGATGGATTTGTTTCTTACAGACTTGCAGCTTTTCACTTCACAAGACATTAATTGATGGAGTTGTGTGCATTACTTGTGGATTATTGTGATGTTTTTATCAGCTGTTTGGACTCTCATTCTGACGACACCCATTCACTACAGAGGATCCATTGTTAAGCAAATGACATTATGCTAAATTTCTACAAATCTGTTCTGATTAAAAAACTAACTCATCCACATCTTGGATGACGTGAGTTTTTTTTTGGGGGGGGTGAACTGTTCCTTTAGCACAAAATAAACACTGATCAGAATGATCAGGACCCCAAAACAGAGTGGCTTGTATTGTCCTTCTGTGAATCAATTTGCGATAACGACCTGCTGACTACCTCATTATCCCCCTTGTTATACAGCTGCTTAGCAAATAAATTCAAATTAAATTGAATTTAAATTATAATATAAAATAAGTTTTCAATAATAAAAATAAACTTCCTTAGTCATTGTAATATTTGTGGTACATTTGTGATAGGCCTCTCTATCTATCTATCTATCTATCTATCTGTCTATCTGTCTATCTGTCTGTCTGTCTGTCTGTCTATCTGAATTTGTAATATAAGCAGTGCCATTGATAGCAGCAAAAAGTCTGTGTACAAACGATTTTTGTAACAGGCACGAGTGAAACACAAATATAAAGGCTATGTCAATAACCATTGGAGGCAGCGTGCATTCATAATACTGCCCACGAGAGCGCTGCCCTGCTGAGCTCCGCCTACGTCATGGCCCCGCCCTGTTGAATAAAAAGGGGCGTGTCAGACTCTTCAGAGGACCATTTAAATGTTGCTGCAGGAGCTCCGTTGACCGTGGAGACTTTTTGCGCGGATTTTGCGTTCATCTATTTGAACGACATGGACTTTTACGACGTAAGTCGATTTAGGACAATTGTAAAACGCTCTGTAGTCTGATATTTGATTAATTACTTGTTAATAAGGCTTAGTCTATTGTTTATTTTTGTCATGTCTTGTAACCTGCACTTTGGGTGTCACTGTTTACCATTTAGTTTAAAAATCTTTTTAAAATAAAAAAGTTTTTAAAAACATATCTGTTTTTAATGTGTTTAAATATATTTTTAATTTGCAATGTTTGATTTAACTTTGCGATTTTTAACATATTGTTTATGTGAAAGTAATCAATATACTGTTATTTCTGCAGCACATCGTTTTAGACAACAGCTCAGACTCCGGGTCTGGAGACTTTGACTTTGACGAACTCTGTGACCTAACAGTCAGCAATGACTTCCAAAAGATCTTCCTCCCTACTGTATATGGGATTATATTTGTCCTGGGAATCATTGGCAATGGACTTGTGGTGCTTGTGATGGGCTTCCAAAAGAAGTCAAAGAACATGACAGACAAGTACAGGTTGCACCTCTCCATCGCCGATCTCCTGTTTGTCCTCACTTTACCCTTTTGGGCTGTGGATGCAGCCAGCGGATGGCATTTTGGGGGATTTCTGTGTGTCACTGTCAATATGATCTACACTCTGAATTTGTACAGCAGCGTGCTGATTCTGGCCTTCATCAGCCTGGATAGGTATCTGGCGGTTGTCCGTGCCACAAACAGCCAGAACTTTAGGAGGGTGCTTGCAGAAAGGGTGATCTACCTTGGAGTTTGGCTCCCGGCGACACTACTCACTGTGCCCGATCTGGTGTTCGCCAAAGTCCACAATACGGGCATTAATACGATCTGCGAGCTCACCTACCCACACCAAGCGAACATGGTGTGGAAGGCTGTGTTCCGCTTCCAGCACATCATCGTTGGCTTTTTGCTGCCTGGTCTGATCATTCTGACCTGTTACTGTATCATCATCTCAAAACTGTCCAAGAACTCCAAAGGTCAGGCCCTGAAGAGGAAGGCTCTGAAGACAACTGTCATCCTCATCCTCTGCTTCTTCATCTGTTGGCTGCCTTACTGTGCCGGCATCCTGGTGGACACTCTGGTGATGTTGAATGTCATTTCTCACAGCTGTTTCCTGGAGCAGGGTCTGGAGAAATGGATCTTCTTCACTGAGGCGCTAGCATACTTCCATTGCTGTCTCAACCCCATCCTTTATGCTTTCCTGGGAGTCAAGTTCAGTAAATCTGCCCGTAACGCTCTGAGCATCAGCAGTAGATCAAGTCACAAGATGTTGACCAAGAAAAGAGGTCCTATATCATCAGTATCTACTGAGTCCGAGTCATCCAGTGTCCTGTCCAGTTAATGGACACTTGAACATAAAACTTTCCTACGTGGATGACTAAGCTTTCATTTTTATTTTATTTTTTTTAAAAAGGACTTTACTACACTTTTGTATATTGTATTCTGTAAGTTGTGTTGTTAATTGTTATTTTGTAACACTTAACGCTCTGAGCATCAGCAGTAGATCAAGTCACAAGATGTTGACCAAGAAAAGAGGTCCTATATCATCAGTATCTACTGAGTCCGAGTCATCCAGTGTCCTGTCCAGTTAATGGACACTTGAACATAAAACTTTCCTACGTGGATGACTAAGCTTTCATTTTTATTTATTTTTTTTTTAAAAGGACTTTACTACACTTTTGTATATTGTAATCTGTAAGTTGTGTTGTTAATTGTTATTTTGTAACACTTATTTTTCTGGTGTTTTTATTCAACTGCTTTTTTTTAATGTTAGTACTTTTTTTTTTTTTTTAGTACTTTTATTGCAAAACCTAAAGTCAGAGCCTTGACAAAGTCTATACTTGCAGAAGTTCTTCTCAGGAAATTTTAGCAAACTGTTGCATAGTCTTTTGGCTGATTCAGAACGTGTAGTGTAAATTATTTGTAAATAGTTCATTGTTTGCCATTGTGTGTGTGTGTGTGCACTTAGCTATTCCTATTCCCCCATAAGCTTTTTGATATTTATTAAAATGGTAGCTCACACTGTTAAAAAAGGGGTTGTAATTTAATCATGTCACAATTGTTGCATTTTGACTCCTGTTTCTTAATAAAACCTAAAAATCACCAATTTTAATGAGGTCTGAAGGTGTTGTCTTAATTCTCTCAAGTGGCCAGACCCTCCCCCAACCACACACACACATACATACACACATATACACACACCCCTCAACCCCAATCTCTCAGCGGGGGTAGGGTAGAGCTGAAGTGGAGTGAAGGTCTGTCAAGTTACCAAAACAAAAGCTCCACCTGATCTCCTGCTGAACAGAATGGCTGAGGAGAAGGTCTGTAATTTTAAGAACATCTGTGTTCTTTAGCATTTAAGCAACTGCTGATACAAGACACCCATCAACCTACAAAGGGACAGAATTGGCTGTCCTTTGGGATTTCTGTTGTTGTATCAGATAACAAGCAAAAGAAGTTACAAGGGTAGTTTGAAGATGTAAAGTGTGAAATTATAAAATCTGCAGAATACATAATATATTTTATCCTCTACTTGTAGTTGTAATGTCTTGAAGTTTTAGTTTTATTAGATACATTATTTTCACTAATTATTCTCATAAATGCAATACAGTGATTTATTATATTACAAATATAAAAAGTTTCATTAAAATTTAAAACAGCACAAATTAAAATCAATTTAACAATTATTACAAAGAAGAAGGAATAATTTACCTTTTAAATAATAAAAATATAATATATACATAATAAATGTTCACATTACAATAATGAGAATAAATAAGGACCTTTCTCGAGAATTGGTTTTAAATTGTCATTAAAAAATGTCACAATCCAAAATTCTTAAGAATTTACAGGATTACTGTTAATACGTGCATGCACATTTGACCTCTATTTGCAATGCAAATATCTCAGTCATCAAGTTGTGGTCTATCAGATTACAGAAGCAAGTTAGCAGCCCTAACGAAATTATAAGCCACAGTGGCAGAACATAGATATTCACAAGGTTCATGTTGTAATGACTTAACTCATGTTTAACACAGTGGGTTAAAATGACCATTTCTAAAGAGTCCAATGAGGTGTGAAGTACCCTGCATTATGGTTATTTTTCAGAGTCTGCTCTCACAGTAAGAGGCCAGTAAAAATAGAGTATTCAGTGCTGCATTTTGTTCATTTGGAAATGTTTTGGAATGGTTCTGTCATTAGCATGAGAGCTGTTCTCAAAAGCCGCGCCTCACCATTAACACTCAATTGAGCTCAGCTGGACCATCTCTCCCATCTCTAAACTGCCATTTGAAAAGAGACCAACCAAAAGGAGCTTCTGGAAATCTGCTGGGAAAACCTATATTATCAAACCCCACAACTCAGACAAACCTTAGCCAAGCACACCACAGGTCAAAAACAAATGTTAAGTTAATCCAAACAGCCCTTTGATAATTCATGCCCTTTAATAATTAATGTCTTAAAGAAAATAATTATGTGAGAACAAAAGAACATACACAGAAAGTATAATATTTAGAAAATAAGGAAGATACAGATGAGTTACTTTGTAAAGCAGCTGCCTCTCAAATATGGTCAGAAATATGATCAAACTGTTTATTTAGATGTGTAAATAAAGCTGTAAAGGGAGCTTTATTTCAATGAAGTTTGATCAGACTGTATTTCCTACTCTTGCCATTTGTTTATTATTATTGTTTTGGCTGAAGAATCAGGAAGGCAGTTTTACAGGTTAAGAAGCAGGTTACAGAAGCAAGTTAGCAAGGAAGATACAGATGAGTTACTTTGTAAAGCAGCTGCCTCTCAAATATGGTCAGAAATATGATCAAACTGTTTATTTAGATGTGTAAATAAAGCTGTAAAGGGAGCTTTATTTCAATGAAGTTTGATCAGACTGTATTTCCTACTCTTGCCATTTGTTTATTATTATTGTTTTGGCTGAAGAATCAGGAAGGCAGTTTCCTGCATCATGACCAATAGCTCCTGAAAGACTTTATGACACAGCTGAATAGAGCAAACAGAAGTGGTGGTCTGTAACTCAAGAGAAAGGGGGCTTTGAGATTATTGCCTCTTTAATTATCCAGTGACCCTGGTAATATGAAGCAGTCCTACTGAGAAACATATAGCCTAATATATACAATATATATGTAATATATACTGTATATAGTATATGTTTACATGTGCCTCAGTATGTTTCACAGAAATTAATAATCCTCAGGTTACAGAAGCAAGTTAGCAGCCCTTAAGTAACTATAAACTAGGGCTGTCCAAACTCGATCCTGGAGGGCCGGTGTCCTGCAGAGTTTAGCTCCAACTTGCCTCAACACACCTGGGGCCGGTTGCATAAACTGTTTATACAAGTCTTAAAAATGTAGTCACCTAGTTCAGGTGTGTTTAATTAGGGTTGGAGCTAAACTCTACAGGACACCGGCCCTCCAGGACCGAGTTTGGACAGCCCTGCTATAAACCATATAGGTAAAACATAGATAATCACAAGGTTTATATTGAAATGATTTAACTCATATTTTTTATGTGATGGCAGTAGGATTGCACTGTTAATACATAATGTTTTATTTCACTTTATTTCACGAACTAGGCAGCTTAAAAACGAACTGCACTGCGAGCGTGTGCGGATCAAGCAGTAACTAGGAACCTTTTTACGCGGAGACTTGTTCTACACGGACTAGCGAGGAAGTCGTGAATGTGCAATAGCAAAACACTTCCATCTTTTCTCCACGTCCACTGTTCCGAGTGGCTGTCATTGCACATCAACACATCTGAAATCTTGAATATCCAGTGCTTTTGTTTCACTACATCCCTTCAGAGCTGAACTATGACTAAAGAAAATGTACAAGGGTGAGAATACAATCTTATTGTTTTCTGCGGAAGTTTAATACTTGTGGTCAGGGCATTGGTTAGCTTGCCTTGCTGCTAGCTGAGTCTAATAGAGTTGCAGGTGATTGCATCAGCAGTTTAGAGATCTTTAACTATGACAGCTGAACAGTGTCTTTATATACTAACATTTGGAGTTAAACAGATGATCAGACATGCTAGATAACCTTTTGCAACAGTTTTAACTTTTAGTTGTGAATGATCTTCTCTTAATAACTTAGTTGGGGATCAGTTTACTGACATAAGAGAATAAACTTTCTATCGTGGGGCCGTTTGAAATGCAATACAGTTAATAAACTGAGTTAGTGTGGAGGAATTTTATGTAGTAAAAGAAAACATTTGATATGTGCAAGCAGTGCATATGATGTACTAGATGCAGGTAGTTACCAGTTTTTAATAATGGCGTAATGAAATGCACCTGAAAAATGACACGGTTTGGTGATAATGATTTGCTGCTCAAGAAACAATTATTAACATTATGAATGTTGAAAACATTTGTGATGCTTATTATTTTTAATTGTGTGTGTGTGTGTGTGTGTATGTGTGTGGAAACGTGATAAATATTTTTCAGGATTCTATGATAAATAGAAAGTTCAAAAGAACAGCATTTTCAATAATCAAGGTGGACAATCTCCTATAAACTCATGAAAATTAATTGATCGAAAGGTGTGGATCAGATAAGAGAGACCAGCGTAATACAAGTTATTTTAATAGTAGAATTTCTAATAAGTTAACCGCATGACCTACTTTACGTTTCAAAAAACAAAGTGAAAATAACATTTCAAACACAAAGTGAAAGTAAGAAAGATTTGTTTTGATCACAGAAATGAAGTCCACAATGTAAACTGCAAATACATTGATCTTTTCATTTTAATTATTAGCAGTTGCATTATTATAATGGATTATTTATATAATAATGCTATGCTGCTGTGCCTAAAGCAGTGTTATGTGATATTGTCAATGGTTTAATATATAAACCACAATTTGATGAGTCACATGATAACAGCTGCTGTCTGAGGTGGCGAGGAGGGCATCTGAAAGCTCCATCTTTATTTTTACATCCCTTCTCTGCTCCGGACCTTGTGTTTCTGTAAATACATAACCCCCGAATCTGGCACAGGCCTTTAATTATCGGCAGCCTTCTCATTCTCTTCTATCTGCCCCAGTGCTTCCAGTTTCCTGTGCGCTGAAATTGCAGCGATGCTTATGGGGATCGTCATGCGTGAATTCCCTTGCAAACTGCTCATATGCCTTCACTGTGGCCCTTTATGTCCTCCGCTGCGGTTACGTGCTAATGCATAATGCAGAGGTGGGAGTGGAGTTGTTTGTTGCCCACTTTGGCATTGTTAAGGCCTCAGCGGTGCCCGCGGCTGGACCGTTGTTGTCTCGGCAGCGGTAGTGCTGGGGAAGACATTCACTGTCCATTGTGTAACTGTCCTTCTGTAGCACTGTGTACAGGCACTCGATCCTGTGTTGCCTGAGGGCTGCCATATGGTCGCTTGCCCAGATTCTGCTGTTTTTGGGGGTTCTTTGTAGATCAGTGTTGGATAAAGAGCAAAACTCTGCAATGAAGTCATAGTTTCTCTGTTTGTTCTGTTGTTTGGAGTAATTAGTGTAATAATAAATTCTGTTAAATGTCTGGAGGTGGAGCACGGATTTGTTCTGCTCATGTTGACCACCTGCTACTCTTGTGGTTTCAGATTAAATGGTGCTATTCTTATTTAACATCCTTAGAGAGAGAGAGAACTTATAAATTAAACTTAGAATTTAAATCTAGCAAATTAGCTTTTAGTAAAGGGTGTATTTAAAGCGGTTGGTCAGTCCTGTTAACCGGAAACCATGTGTTGTGTTTTAAACGGCAATGGAGATCACAGAGGCATGTCATTTCCTTTAACCTCTGCCCTGTGATCAGTTTACATATTGTTGGGGTTTCTGTGTAATTGTGTTTGTTTTAAATAACTGTTGTACTGCTTGGTAATCCATCTCTGCCATATTAACTAATGATGGATGGATGGCAGTTTTGGCAAATGTTAGATTCACTTGGTTAATGGACTTGGTTAGCCAAGTGTCTGAACTAAACTAATGAACCCATGGACTCAGGTGTTAATGCCAAAAAGGAGAGTCATTTCAGAGGAATTGATCTAATTTTTTGTGATTGCCAAGTATGTAACAGTATGTAAATGAGTGATGTTTTTTCTTCTAAGTAAGCTTGGTTCCTGTCATATTATTATAAGGGCCTTTCGCACCGCTTTAGTTCCAGAACTAAATGTACAGTACTAAAGTACTGGGACGATTTTGCGGGAACTATTTCCCAGTACTATTTAAAGGGTTGCATTCGCACAGAGAGTGTGTACTAAGGAGTGACGTAAGCCGGTCGACAGCATCGTCATTTGTGCGCGGCGTTTCTATCGCTGTTCTCCATACTTGCGAAATAAGTTGACAATATTTACACAGCGTTTTAAATCATGGCGGGTGAGGGTGTTTTCGTACACGTTTGGCCAATCAATGTCTACTTACGTCACGATTAGTGCCAGTTGTGCTGGTTAGACCCTGCTCCGGAGTAGGAGCTAATTTGGTTCTCGAAAAAGGCAGTCCGGTACTAAAATCGCACCCAGTTCCGATGGTGCGAAAACGCCAAAAAGTGGGTAGTTCCACAATTAGTTCTGGTACTATGAAAAGGTTCCCGCGGTGCGAAAGGCCCTATATAGAGGAAATAATCTAGTGCCTATGGGTTTTTTAATTGCCAGTTCTTATATAGAGCAGAGTGGCCAGTGTCATGCAATTTAATAATAGAGCAATTTAATAATAGAGTAGACTACAGCATCTTTAATGTGTTAGTTACTATTTGCAGACGTGATAATTTGGCCAAATATGGATTGAAGAATTGGCCTGGCCGATATATTGAATTCATTTCAAATCACATTATTAGAAGTGAAATAAAATAACACTTTTCATTATTGATCATTACTGTCACTTTCATGTACTCGTTTCCATTCTTAACTGTTAAATCAGTCTGTTGCTACATTATGGCACAATCATATTGCCTGAATTATATTTCATATGTGCTACTGTAGACAGACATCACTCTTCCTGTACTGCTATAACTGGACTACCTAGACCACAGGAGCACAAACAAGCAAACGTTACTGATGAAAGTCTAATTTAGCCTCTGTTGTTTTTTGGGCATGTTGAAACAATAGATGAAAGACGCAACAACTTAAAAAGCCAGCGGGATGCTGTGCCTGTGTGTGTGAGCCGAGGTTGGAATGCTTTTACCCCATCTATCAGAAAAGTTTCCCGGAAGGAAATTTAAAAAAAGGTAGATGGAAGTTTGACAGAACTGTTTTTGTTGTGTGGTGTCTTCCTGTTTTAGAGCCGGTGAGGAGGAGCAGCAGGCCCAGTCGAAGAAAGCCCTGAAGAAACAGCAGAAGGAAGCAGAGAAAGCAGCGAAGAAGGCAGAGAAGCAGGCCAAGCTGGTGAGTGTGCGCCAGGAGACGCAAACCCTGCCCACTATGATGCTCATGTCCCACCACTGCCATATGGAGGAGTTTCCATTGTTTTGCAATTCCTGTGCTTACAAATCTGTTTATGTGCCTGAGCAAAGTGGAATTTGTGCATCCAGAAAATATTTGCCCAATATTTTAAACAGCCAAAATGAATGTTTGCTTAAAGGGTCTGTGAGGATTTTTTTTGTCTGCTGGACATTTGTGAAACATTTTGTCAAATGAGTGATTCAGATACAGGTAACATAAGCAGAGCAAATGTATAAAATCATTCTTACTTAAATTGACACATTGATTTGAATAATTTGCAAATAATCTAGTACTGCTTTACCTAGAAAAGTCATATTATTTTCCATGTTAGCACTCCGATGTACTTGCAGACATCAGTAAGTGTTTGAATTTGTATCATTGCAGTTTGGTAGGATTTTAAAGTGAACTTGCAATGCTTGCCTTTCTCCAGAATAATCAGCATGTGTTTAATCTTTATATTAGCTCTTACTGAGGGTCTGTTTTCCCTCTACTGTTGGAAGTTTTATTGAAATCAGTTTCTCTCTTTGATTCAGGCTGCAGAGCAGCAGGAAGCTGATGAGGATGTAAGTATTGTTCAGTTACTCTTCACTGTCCAAATTCACATTTCCTGTCTGTTTTTAGCCATATCAAATGTTAAAGAAATAGTTCACCAAAAAAAATAACAATTATTTCATGTACTTACCGTCTTAGTGTTCCAAATACTTTATGAATATATTTTGGAAAGATTACATTTTTTTATTTTATCGGGTGAATTATAATGAATAGGGTTTGAATTTGTATCATTGCAGTTTGGTAGGATTTTAAAGTGAACTTGCAATGCTTGCCTTTCTCCAGAATAATCAGCATGTGTTTAATCTTTATATTAGCTCTTACTGAGGGTCTGTTTTCCCTCTACTGTTGGAAGTTTTATTGAAATCAGTTTCTCTCTTTGATTCAGGCTGCAGAGCAGCAGGAAGCTGATGAGGATGTAAGTATTGTTCAGTTACTCTTCACTGTCCAAATTCACATTTCCTGTCTGTTTTTAGCCATATCAAATGTTAAAGAAATAGTTCACCAAAAAAAATAACAATTATTTCATGTACTTACCTACTTAGTGTTCCAAATACTTTATGAATATATTTTGGAAAGATTACATTTTTTAATTTTATCGGGTGAATTATAATGAATAGGGACTGGATCTTTTCTGAGTAAGTAAGTAAAAGCCTGTTTCCACCGCAGGAACTAGGGACTTTAGGGTGGTACTCGGTGTGTTTCCACTGCAGGAACCAGGATCTAAATAAAGTTCCGGGTAAAAATGTGCCCCTCAGAAAGTCCCTGCTCGCGAGGTAGTACTTTTTCAAAGGCCTGGAAGTTTCGGGGGTGGGACTTGGCACTGAACATTGCTGATTGGTTGAGTTCACGCAGAATTTGGATTGGTTGACTCTACGCAGCATTGTATTTCAACCACCATTTTTAAAAGCCTGTTGCAGTGCGGTGCTGGTGCAGTGCCGAGGATGAAATCCAGCGGGAACTGGAAATGGTGACAAAAAAATTCTGATTGTCCGTCGCTTTGTATGATGTTATCGTTGTTCGACGTTAGCGGCCCCTCCTGGACTGGAAGGAGCAGTCGCGCGCAGTCTTACGTCACCAGACTATTTGCCTAATCTTCACAGTACTTTAGGCCGCGATGGAAACTCAGTCAGCAGCAGGTCTGGGGAAAAAAAAGTTCCTGTGACAAATTGTTCCAGGTAACTTCGCTGGAAAAGAGGCTTAAGTTGACCATAAAAGTGATCCATATAGCTTGTTTCTGAAGACATTAAAGTAATCATTCACTGAATAGCTTGATATAATCCTGGCAATGTCTGTCATTGTCAACATTCTTTTGAGTTTTTCAATGAATTGGTTGATCCAGTTCACAAAACTAGTCTGAAAGATTTGTTTATGAATTGAACTAATTCAGTTCTTACATTGAGCTCATTGATGATCCATGATCCGTTCACAAGGTTCTCAAATTAACATCTTACTGGAATGGATTATTATCAGTGATAAACAACTTTTTGAATTATTAATGAATGAACAAATTCATTGGTTCAAATTTTGGTTTGTTTGACTTGCTATGTATCGCTCAAATGGGCTTCTTTATGATGCTTTTGTGGTGGTTTTGCATCCTTCTTGAGGCTTGGAGATTTCAGGACTTATTTAGACATTCTCCTTTGGTGTTACACAGAAGAAAGTAATGTTTTAAATGACATGAGGGGGAATAAATGACACAATTAATTGTTTTTTTTTTGCTGAACTGTTCCTTTAAGATTGATTACCACCCCTTCTTCTCTTCTCCTCCCAGGACTTTGCCAAGGATCGCTATGGGATCTGTCCTATGGTCCAATCCCAGCAGAAACTGGGTCAGTGTTCTTCTCAGTTTTTAAGTGGAGATTTAGGAGGGCATCTCGCTCCCACAGGATGAATATGGACAGGTTTCCCATAGCAAAATTAGCTGTAGAATGATAATTAGGAATGTCTTTGAGCTTAAGAGATAATCTAATGCTGTCGGGATCTCCCTGGCGTCCCCTTTAGCTCTCCCTGATGTTCCTCCCCTCGCTGTCACACATAATAGTCTTGAATAACTACGAGATAAATCTCGGATGAGGAATTAGGGTGACATTACTCCCGACTGTCCGGCTGCAAGTTTTTAAGCTCTGCTGCTACAGAACAAAGTCGTCTCCCACCAGCATTCCTCTCAGGCAGAGATAGACAAAGTTTTCATGTGGGTGGATTCTGGATCAGCCAAACGCCCTGAGCACTTTTACTGGGGTTGAGCAGGACCGCCCCATCTCTGCTGCCTCATAATAAAGTCATAATGTGAGTCAGAGGCGGCAGGGGGACACTGTATTTGTCAAAATGCAGAAGAATTCACGTGATGGTCACCTTTCAGACGGGGCTTGTTATGTTTCATATTTATTAGCCCTCCTCCCAGTGGCTTTGTAATCCGAGTGAATGTCTTTGTGGGGATCTGTGTACAAGGGGGGGAGGCCTGTCGTCTTTGATGTCTTTTCTCTGAGACTCTGTCTCTTTCTCTCCTGGATTGAGGCAGACAGGGCGTTGGTGCGTGTCCAGGACCTGACACCCGAGAAGGCAGAGCAGCAGATCTGGGTGCGCGCCAGAATTCACACCAGCAGAGCTAAAGGTAAACGCCTCCTCACTATTACACAAGCTCATCTGCTGTTGGATGTGTTGCTCAATTCATTTCAACACGTGGAAGCTGCTCTTACCAAAGCTCAAGGGTTTCTGATTTGACATGCGGGCTGTATTATTGCATTAATAAACATTCAAATTACAGTTCCTTTAGCTCAAACATTAGAGCACGGGTTCTGCACCAAGGTCATGAGTTCGATTTCCAGGGAATGCAAGAACTGATAGAAATGTTTATACCTTAAAAATGCAATGTAAGTTGATTTAGATAAAAACGTATGTTAAAGGTTTCAATATAAATATAAATGACAGACATTATGGTCATTATCATAATTATACCTAAGAGAATTTTGTGAAACATTGAAGTGAAATATTTCTCCCCGTGAATTTCACATTAGATACATTTTTTTAATTGAATTTAAAATTGAAATGGGCAAATTTGTACTTTGATCAGTATAAAGCTGCTTAGTTTGGAAGTGACATCTGAATAAGCTGTTCTTCATGCAATGGTACACTATTGATAATAGACAGTGGACCTTTTTTGTGTTTTGCTAACTACACTGTACTTTTGCTGCATTTGCCAAAATATGCATGTGAATATGGTTTCCCAGAATGCATATGACCTGACATTCCATTCCTATTGTGAACAATGAACAGTAAGTAAAAACAGCCACAAAAGTGGTCTCTCTGTTGATTTATTATTTGACCAGACTGCCAAGAATTAAGGTATTTTTACACCAAGTTCGTTTAATGCTAAACAACTTTATAACTTATTGTCACTCATTGAATAAACATGCACTATTCAGTATATGCTGCATAGTATGTAGTATGTAGCAAGCTAACGTTTAATTTCGAACATAGCCATTGTGTACAGTTAGCAAATTTTCTGTACAAATAAAATAACCATATGGCCTTCTACAATTGATAAAACATTTGACGTATGCAGCAAGAGCACACTACATTGGCCACAAAATGTCATTCCACATAGAGAGTGGCAGTTTTTAACACTTTTTCCTGGACTTGTTTGATCAGAATGCCAGAATGCCAAAAGTTGATGCCTTTTAACTCAAAGTTGGATTAAAAAAATTAAATATGTTTATCTAAGGTGATAACTACACTTGATTAAAATTACATGCAGCGTAGTTGTGGCGTATGACAACAGTGTAGCATACTACTATTTAAAACGTTTATTGTTGCATACTGCTTCATATACCGTTTTTGTAGTATACAGTGTATATATAATGCACGGTGTGCTGTAAGCTGTACTTTAATATTTCATCTTGAATCTAGACTAATGTTCTTATGTTCGCCAATACCTGATGCACATTCTCAAAATATAATATGATATGATATAATATAATTTTCCTGCTTTTCAGTCCTGTAATTTTCCATACCTGTGATTAATTCAGGTGATAAGGACCATGAGGGATATGGGTGCCCTCAACGTGTACCTTATCTGTGGCAAATTTTTATTTGGATGAATTGCAGTGCTGTTGAAAGATTATGAAGGTAGTGGCCATTTTCACTGGAGAACTGACAAACATCCCGTGTGGCTGCGTTTTATTAATAGGAAATTACATCAATAGAAACTATTTGGTTGAATCCTCAGCTTAAATGAAACTTTGTGGCTTCCCCTGTCTGTCCCACACAAGTCTGAGGGGTTCACACGTACATGCCTGGTTTAAGAGTGCAGTAATGAATAAACCATGTATTATGGCTATATAACTAAAGTTTCCTTCCACAACAACTTCCATGTCAAGGATCCTTTAACCTCCAGCTTCCTTCATTCTGTCAGTGTGCTCTGGGCTGAAGGATGTCCTTCAGCACAACAACATCCTGATTTGCTCTGTGATGAAGGGTTTGTTTTTAACTACCACTCAGCTGTCTGTCTTGACTGACTCTGAACACTGAGGGGGACTTCAAAGAGTCTGGGTGGTCTCTGATCTTGACCTGATCCGTGTCAGGTTTACACAAATCGGAGTTTGTTCACTCTCTAGGTGTCTGATTAGCAATTTGGTGACGAGTCAAAACGGCACGCATTGTGTCTTTCAAAGAGACGTCCAGCCTGTTGATAGCTGATCGATGCCAGTAAATTTGGTGCTTTTATTTAACTGTTCTGACAAGAGTTGGACCAGCGTGCTCTACAATAATCTAAAATCTAAATCCTAGTTTGTTAGAGGTTTAAATAAGTAAATGCCTTTAATAATTGTTTAATTTTTATTGTTGATTTACTCGTACTTTTAGCTCTGGTTTTGTAATCAGGTTAGTTTCTATAAAGATGACATGAAATGGCATTTATTTACAATGCATATTATAATGTGCTGTATTTCAGATTGGTGTCTGTTTGGCTTGTGAAAGTGGGCACTTTATTATTATGGCACATTATTATTGTGTTATTAGTCGTGCTGTTATTGTTCTCAGACTTTGAACAATCCATAACTAGTAATATTTATTCTACTACTTCATTCTATTCTATTCTATTCTATTCTATTCTATTCTATTACATATTCAAAAGGTCGGTAAGATTTTATTACATGTTTCTGAATGGAGTCTTATATGCTCACCAAGTCTACATTTATTATAGTATAAACCGTAATATTGTAAAATATTACAGTTTAAAATAACTCGTTTCTATTTTAATATATTCTGTGATGGAAAAACATTCAAAAACCGTTATTCCAGTCTTCAGTGTCACATGATCCTTCAAAAATCATTCTAGTATACTGGTTCAGTGCTCAAGAAACATTTCTTATTATTATCACAGTTGAAAATGGTTTTGCTGCTTAATGTATGTCTGCTTAAATGGTGATGCATTTTTTAGGATTCTTTAATGATCAGAAAGATCAAAAGAACAACATTTATTTAATATTGAATTGTTATATATAATATTATAAATGTTGTTACAGTCACTGTTGATCAGACTAATGCATCCTTGCTGAATTGAGTATTAATTTCTCTAGAAAATGTTACTGCCCCCAAACTTTTGAACTGTAGTGTATATTAAGTTATATTAGTGGACTCTGACTTGGGCAGTAAGTACCTGCTCTGGTTTTAAGGTATGCTGAGATGTGTGTTCTGACAGGTTGTTTTTTTCTCTAGGGAAACAGTGCTTCTTGGTCCTGCGTCACCAGCAGTTTACCGTGCAGGCCTTGCTTGCTGTGGGAGATCGTGCGAGCAAGCAGATGGTCAAGTTTGCAGCAAAGTGAGTATAGGCCACGTTTCCTGTCAAACAATGGTGGGAAAAGTGAAGTCCTGGCAACTCATTCCATTTTAACATGTTAAGTGGCGATCGATGAAGTTTCACTTGGAACAAAAGCTCCATTTTTGCAGTGGGATACAACTTTCCCTCAACACTGTAATGGGTCGTTCCCCTTAAAACAACAAACAGTAGATACATCAGAGAGACTTGTCTACTTAAAAGTGTAGCTTGAATGAATGACTATGGGTTTGGGTCAAATAGAGGGTTGTGGGACAATAGGACAAACATTCTCACAAATACAAAACTGAAACCTTTCGATTCATACCATGTGCCATATTAGGTGCGATTTTGTTTCTTATTATCGATTCAGTCTGGATGTATGGAAATGTGTGTTTGAACGTTTGCATGATTAATTCTGTTGCTTTCTCGCATGAAATGTTTCATCAGATAGTAAGCTTTCACAACTGTATGATAGACGAGGCTTGTTCACTTTGTTTTCAAGTCCACTTCTATTCTTTTAAGAGGATCAGAGGGTTTGTAGCTTGACCGTGTTAACATCCTCTGTTTGCTCATGCAGCATTGAATGGTGACTAAACTCTATTCACATTATCAGTCATGAATTAGGAAGGGTGTTGTGGTCTGGGGAGTTCCTTTCCAGTTCCTTACGCTGTTGATTTGTTTGTCATTGCTTGCAGTTGAATGGAATTGTTCTTGACTCAAAGGGTCCTGGTTGATATCTCTGCACTTGGTTATTTCTTATCTAACTGAAGGATTTCACCTTAGCAGAAATCTTAAGTGAGTGCTTCCCCATGCTCACGGATCACCGAAACAGGTTTTGTTGTTCTGCAGACAAACTTCCTCTAAATGTTAATGGAGTAACAAAACAGTTAAATTAGAGAGTTTCAGTTAGAGGATGTGAAAGAAATAAACTGGTTGCCACATATGCCATTTTTGTACTGTATTGTTGCAGCATGTTTAACACACCCAGTTTTTTTCTACCAAATACATAATATATGTACCTATCAATATACATTTTTTAGAGTTCCAGAATTATCTAAAATAATGTGGCATATTTTAAAATAATGTACACCTCTATTAGTTGCATTACTCTAGGATTCACATTCCCCATGTCTACCTGGAAGCACACATTCCCTACGAACATGATTCATTAATCAGTTTATTTATTTATTTTTAAAATTGCTGAAAAATATCATGCAGGTTTGAATACTTCAGGATGAAGATTAAAACCCATTATAGAATAAAGTTCTGACTCTAAAATTTGATTGGATGAGCTCTGTTGTAGATGTTTATTTATTTTTTTATTCGATTTTTAAAACTACTGAATTGTATCTTATATTATATAATCCGTGGCGGAATATATATTTATGTATTTATCATTGTATTATTTTATCATATTGCAATTGCTGTCATTTTTTAAAAGCAATTAACCCATGCGTTATAGTAAGTTTTACTATGATTAATACTTATTTTCACATGTCTTACCATGGTAAAATCACTGTAACATTCAACCTCTTAGTTTGAATATCACAGGGTAAATATTAAAACATGTTAAAAACTCATTATAAAATGCATATTCTGAATCTAAAATCTGTTTAGATGACCTGTTTTCAAAGAAATAAATGCTAAATTTTTATATTATATTATGTTTTATATTAAATGGCAGAAAACCATTATTTACTCTAAATATTTATTTAGAATAAATAATTTCTTTTGTCATAATGCTTAGCCACCATTTTCTAAAAGCAGTAATCAACTCGGATACGTTATAGTAAGTTTTACCATGTTTAAGGGTTATTTTCACATCCTTTTACCATGGTAGGATCACAATATCATTAAACCTCTCATGGCAAAGATTTTAATACACCTTTGCATTTATTGAAATTTATCTCAAAGGGATCTAAACCAAGCTATAAAGCCACTCACTGCTGATGTCCACAGTAATTTTACACATTTGTTTTTACACCACGTCTTGTTCATGCCATATATTCGTTCATAATAAGGTTATTAAGCAGTGCTTCCTGAACACAGGATACTCCTGACCCTGATTAGAGTTGCTTGCCTGGTGCACCTTGCCACAGTGCCACCTCAAACCTATACAGAGACGTTCCAAACGTGCACAGTGTGCTTTGGAGCACAGCTCCACCTAGCTGATGGTCAGTGGGTCAGTGGATGTGTACTCCTCATCACTGAAGCTTGTTGAAAATCAATGCTGTGTGATAGTGTATATGTGCACAATCAGAGGGCAGGTCAAACACGCTCGCTCCCTGTATAATCCTCTTCTTTCAATACACAAGCACTAATGCAGAGCCCATCATGGGCGGCTTAGTGTTCAGTAACCAGACTTAATCAGGACTTATGAAGAGCAACGTGTCTGTATGGAGATTGTTAGAGAGGGTCGTGTGAGCAGAACTGATCCCAGAGCGATGTGGCCACTCTCTGAGCAGCAGCTGGCAGGGACTGGCGCATCTCATTCTCTTTCTCTCTGGTCTCTCATTACTCTTTTGTAATGACTAGAGCTGAAGGTTGCAATCTCAATTTGTGCCGTCTGTTTGTGAAGCAGACAGTTGGCCGTTATCTTAACGTCTGACCTTAGAGAGGCGACAAGGCTTAGTCTTGCCAGTCTTATATTGTTTCACTAAAAGGAGTAGGTCATCCAAAATGAAAATTCTGTCATCATCAGTTACTCACCCTCATGACATTTCAAATCCGATTGGCTGTATTTCTCTCTTGAAAGATCGTGAATGATAGTTCAAAGTGACCATGTCTGTCGAGCTCAAAAAAAAAAAAAAAAGGTCTCTAATTTTGTGTTCCACTGAAAATTAATTTGGAATAACTAGAGGTTAAGTAAATGACCAGATTTTCATTTTAAGGTGAACCTTTCACTCTCCTGCTAATATTTGTGCAGCATTTGTGGTGGTGAGAAACCCATGGCCTTTAAAAGTTGTCAAAAAAAAAAAAAATTTTAAATACACACTGGAGTGTAAGTGTTTCACCAGAGTGAAAGCAGTGTGAGTTGTCTTCACAACAGCAATCTGTTTGTTTGAATTGTAAAAGCAGAAATATGCATACCACGTGATAAAGATAGTTTGAAACAAAGTTGAATTGCATAGAGACTGTTGCCTAACAATATGATCTCATGAGTTTCCATAAAGTGGTTCTGCAGTTTCTATTTCATATGTGCTGTTCTGAATGTTGTTTAAAAAAACACCTAATTTGTATTCTAAAATGAAACAATTGTGTTTCGGATCATTATCACGAGACTTATAAATCCACACATCACACATTTCTGAACATTTTCAGTTGCAGTGTCTTTTCAGATGGTAAACTAAATCAGTTTTTGTGTTTTGAAGTTCACACATTTTTTGTGGTGTGACAAATTAATGTTATTCTGTGTGTTACCGCTGTAATACACAGAATAACATTACACAGTATTCTGTGTAAACCTCGGTTTAAAAAAATTTAGGGCCAGTTAGATTTTTTTTTTTTTTAATTGATGCTTTTAATTGGTAATGACACATTAAATTTATCAAAAATGGCAGTATTTTATTATGGTTTTCACTAAAACAACAGTTTTCATTATTGATAATAAGAAATTATTCTTGGGTACCAAATCAGCATATTATAATGATTTCTGAATTACACTGAAAGTTTAATTGCAGCCTTGATGTGTAAAAAAAAAACAAAAAAGACCTTACCAACCCCAAACTTTTGAACTGTGGTATAGTCTCTAAAAGTCCCTTCATACTTTTAGTGTTATGTTTATACAAGAATTTAAAAATGTATATTTTCAATCATTTTTGGATTGCAGTGTTTGAATTTGCAGGATGTCATGTCAGCTGTCCAAATGCATTTTTTCCCTCATCCTCACGCTGTATTTTTCCGTTTACAGCCTCACGAAGGAGAGCATCATTGACGTGGAGGCCGTGGTGAAGAAGGTGGAGCAGAAGATCGAGAGCTGTTCCCAGCAGGATGTGGAGCTCCATGTGGAGAGGGTAGAGATCTGAGATTCATCTCTATTACTTGATTGAGAGAACACCTCCTGAATGTTTTCTGTAAATATTGAAACTTGAAATGATAGCATTTCATTAAATATAGGCTATATCTTTTCTCACAAGAAGACTGCTGGAATTTGTTTTGGCCTTACATGTTCTATAACCAATGATTGGTACCAAGAATCCATTTGCAGGTACAGTTCACCTGTAGTAACTTGCTGTTAAATTGGTAATTCACTCCAAAATGAATATGTGGCCATCAATTTCTGACACTCATGTTGTTTCAGACCTGTATGACTGACTTTCTTATGTGGAACACAAAATGAGCTGTTTAGTAGAAGGTCTTTAGTTCATGCAGTGAAATTGGAGGGGACCAGGGACAACTGGGCTCACTATTCCCATTCATTGTATGGAAAAGAGCAGCTTGGACATTCTGCTAGATAACTTATTTTGTATCTAGTCATAACCTAAACTCTCGTTCCCTTTCTGTGTCTGTCTCAGATCTTTGTGATCAGCCAGTCTGAAGCCCGGCTTCCCCTTCAGCTGGAAGATGCTGTCAGGCCAGAGGGAGAAGGAGACGAGGTGAGAAAGTTGAAATGTTGTGGGTGATGAGAAAAGAACAGAACACAAATGAAAGCTTAAAACGTTAAACAGATCCCTCAATTCAGTGTTACAATAATCCACAGTCAAAGTTCAGTTGGACAAGCTGAGTTAAAAGAGGGTGTTTCCTCTTAATTTCTGTCTGTTTTTTTTGTTTGTTTTTTCGTTTGGAATGAAATGCAAGCAAACTGCACAGTATATACACGGCATAGTATTTTTTGAAGTACAGTATGCATTAAAGCAGTGGTTCTCAATTCCAGTCCTGGAATACCACAGCTGTGCACATTTTGTATGGCTCGCTTATTTAACACACCTGATTCTGATCATCAGCTCGTTAGGAGGGAGATCCAAAGGGAAAGAACTGAAGGCATCAGATAAGAGAGACATGCAAAATTTGCAGAGCAGTGGTACTCCAGGACTGGAATTGAGAACCACTGCATTAAAGGGATAGTTCACCCAAAACTATGTGTTTTTTTTTTTTCTTTTTTCTTTTTCTATTGAACACAAAAGAAGATATTTTGAGTAATGTGTGTAATCAAACGGATGGTGTTCCCCACTGACTTCCATTTTATGGAAAAAAATACTATGGAAGACAGTGGGAACCAGAATCTTTTCTTCAAAATATAATCTTTTAATAGAAGAAAGAAATTCATTCAGGTTTGGAACAACGTGAGGGTGAGTAAATTAGATTTTCATTTTTGGGTGAGCTATCCGTTAAAGCAGCAGCATTCATGTTGTTTAAGATGCTATACAAATAAAAATGACTTTGACCTTAAACAGTAGTAAGCTACATTGTTGAGAGCATTACATTATGGTATATAGTGTAATATAAGGTGTAATCTGGTGTGTATTTCTCATAGCAAATGCAGGAGGTCATCCAGGCACACCATACATACAGAAATGTATAGAAGTTTACACACAGCACAGAAATGGCCATTGTGAAAATGGCTTCAGTCTCTGCCTGTCCTTCTTGACGTCACGCAGCTAATGGTGTTGCAGTGTTTATGTAGTAAGACAAAACCAGCTGCAGTTGCTGTCCAGGTGTTCTCTGCTGGGATTCCACAGTGTCAGTCAGACAGAGCATCTGCCGCCTCATTACGCCTGTGTTTTATTGGGCAGTCTGAGGATGAGCATCCATCAAACTTCAGCTCTGACGGGCTTTATGAAGGAAACATAATTCTTAGGGCTCAGGGGCCTTGGGGCCTCAGCAAGAGAAACAGTTTGAATCTAGATTCAGATTTATACATTGCCTTTATGCCTTAAAAAAAAAGTAAAAGCAATAGTCACATGATCCTTTAGAAATCATTCTAATATGCTGATTTGCTTTTTTTTTTGTGGAAACTGTGATACTTTTTCTTAAGTATTCTTTGATAAGCAGGAAAAAAGTCAGTAATGTTTTGCATTGTATGCTGTTATTTTCCAGCAAAATTATGTTTGGTTCAAAAGTTTGTGGTCAGTAGTAAGTTTTTATGTTTTATTCTCACCAGTATTAATTTCTTGGAAAAAAATTACTGACTCCAAACATTTGAACAGCAGTGTATACTATACCTGTATAATTTCCAGCTTGAAATTTTGTGAATGATCTTTTGCTGGCAGAAAAAGAAATCCTTATTGTTAAGCCATGATAGATGAAAGAAAATCCTATAGGTTTGGAATGGCATGATTTCGGACCAATCAGATCTATTTGTGAGTTGTCAACAGAATGTCAAATAAATTATTTTTTGAGTAATCATGACCTTTTCTGTTTTTCTTTCAGGAGGGTAGAGCCACTGTCAATCAGGACACCAGACTGGACAACAGAGTTATCGATCTGAGGGTAAGCCTGTATCCATCTCTCGTTGATTTCATTTAAGATGAATTGTCCCAAGGGGTTAGGATTTGGTTGGTTAGCATTGTCCTGTAAATAGTCACATGACATTAAAGGCACAATTTGTAATTTATCGCCGCTAGAGGGCGCGTATTCAAAACAAACAAAGAATCAAAGGCGTAGTTTGATGACGCCGTGACTGAGTGTGGAGTCATGGGAGTTGTTGTCTTCATCCCCACAGCCGATGCAATCCGACGAGACTCGGGCAGAAATCATGTTCATGGATGAGCTAATGATTTATTAACGTAGTAGAATGAAGCAGGGTGAGGCTGAAAGCCGTCGAAGCGAAACGAGGCCGCTGAACGAGCGTGACAAACAGCTCGAAAGCAGTGGAGCTTTTATTATGCCACAGTCGACCGCTTCCGCTCCTTCCGGTCGTGCGTATGTTGTGTAAGGGAGTGTATATGTATAAGTGCGCGAGATGTGTTTTTAAGTTGTATTTATTTACAGAGGTATATTATGTCACACTTCTCTAGTAAGTTTCGTCTGAGTGTGAAGACGCTGCAGGCAGTGGTCTGGCACGAATTCCCGAATGAATGTTCTGAAGTGAAGTAAACGTCAATAGATTTGCCGTGCTCAGAGAGTAGGGAGCAATGAACACTGTGTAGGGACCATTTCAATCGGAAAACAGTTCTCTTCTAGCGAGCTGGTTATCTGAATCAGATGTGTTAAATAAGATAGACATGCAAAATATGCAGAACGGTGGTAGGCGAGGACTGGAATTGAGAACGACTGTCCTAGATCTTATAATTGTCACAACTTGCAACTTTCAAAATGGTTTTATAGAGTTGTATATACTGAATGTTTTTTTTTTTTTGCTTGGAAAGACGTTTCGTCAACTGAACAATCCATCAAACACACTGTACTTCTGTCCTTTACAACAGATTTAATTCCTTGCAAAAATTAAATATGGCACTATCCTGACTAATGTCTATAGGTAGGTTCGACTTCAGCTGTGGCTGAGGAGTTTCAGATGTTTTCATGTAGTGACAGAAACTATATTCATTTAATACTTTATGTACTACTTAATATAGCGCGTGTATGTACAAGAATAAAGTTCAACATAAGCATATATCATTTAAATACCAATAAAGTGGGGTCTGTATATTTTACCAGTTTTATTTTGATAGCATGAAATGTTACATGAAAAGATTTGTAAGCATTAGATGGCATTTCAGAATAAACAAGAAACAAACGTGATCGTTGTCATTTGTGAATCCAGCCAATCAAACAACTGTGTCGTCATCAGAGCTTGTGTAGCCGCTTTGGAGAAACTGCTCAGAATGAGCCAGCTGGCTGCTCTTAATTCACTTTTGCAGTATTTTGTTGGCATACGTCACAGTGATGTGGCGTTGGCGCCATCTCAATTCGGACACAATTTCTAAATGGCATGCACTACTTCAAGTCAGATGCCAATCAGCCTGCACAGTGCCACATGCTTATGGATAGCTTTCTTCAGTTTCTACTGTATAGACCTCCTTGCTTTGTCCTCCCTGACTTCCTGATATTGTGCAGCATGAAAAAAGCGATAAGATTCTGAAATCCCAAATGAGTGTATTGTTCAGATTTATGAAGCCGTAACGTGGTTGTGGGACTCGAGCGCTGCGATTGGCCGCCTGTTCTTTGAGAGAGCACCTGTTTCTGAGACAGTGTTTCTGTGTGAACAGACCTGGCCTGCCTTCACACTTTCATTTTAGTGAACAGCAAAGCAATAAACAGTTTCCAGCGGTAGCAGGCTTAGCTTTGCCATAATGAAATGCCTCCGTGTCACGCACCCACACACACACACACACCTTGTGTTTTTTTTTTTTTCACACACCAAATGAGATTGAAATCTAGCAGTGCTATAGGACTGCCACAGTGCACCTTGCTCCGAGAGAGCGGCTCATTTTTGGGAACTTCCAGAAAGTGAATGTAGAAATCTGAGAGTGTGAGGCGGGGGAGACAAACCACAGGACAACAGCTTTTTGCACCTCTTCGGTTCTCACTGCAGCCTTGCGAGCACTAGAGTGACGCATGCAGCTCCTTTCTACACGTCCGCAGTGAGAGACGTGTGAAGACACCAACTGAAACCTGCATGTTTTACACACGCCGCTGATAACAGCTTTGCATATTAACTGTACAACCACTCAGCTTCCCAAGACTAATCACTTAAATGTCCTCGCAGCGCACCCCTGATGCCGGGTTATCATGATCTGCACTAAGAATATAGACAGACTGTCTTAATATGTTGACTTTTTGATATTTATTAGCAGGTTAATAAGAGGAAGTCCTGTTTATATTATATTTACTGCATGACTTTAAAGTCATAAATTATTACACAATTACTGTTATTTAAAAAGAATAAAACATTTAATTCCTGTAGTGTTCCCATGGCTATGACCTGTAAATGAAATGG
This sequence comes from Sinocyclocheilus anshuiensis, assembly GCF_001515605.1. Taxonomy (NCBI): domain Eukaryota; kingdom Metazoa; phylum Chordata; class Actinopteri; order Cypriniformes; family Cyprinidae; genus Sinocyclocheilus; species Sinocyclocheilus anshuiensis. Next base: position 45,169 of record NW_015556101.1, on the reverse strand, counting down.
AATATTAAAATTATGTTTTTATTTTTCCATGTTTATATGAAGTCTAAATTTTTGTAGTTGCATTCAGCTTTATTTAATCAATAGAAATTTGCTGTTAGTGAGTGCAGTCTCTATTTAATGATTTTTAAAACTCCTCACATTCATTAGTCAAAAGCTGTAGGAACTCATCTCAAATTTGTAAGCTACTAATGATAATATTGATTTTTTTTTTTTTGGCTGTCTACCTAGATGTGGAAGTTTTCCAAAAGGAAAGGCAGCAAGATGATACTTCCTTCTAAGATATTTTGTTTTGACGAAAATCTAAAGCAGAATAACTGTTTTGCAAAGAGGGCAATACCAGAATGCACTGTGACTGGGGAAACAGGTTTAAAAGTTTGGGGTCAGTAAGTTTACTTAGTAAGTGCTTTTATTCAGCAAGGGGGCAATAAATTGATAAAAACAAATGACAGTAAAGAAAAAAATGCTGTTCTTTTGAATTTTGGTATAACATTTCCAAAAGGTATCACTGTTTCCACAAAAATATTAAGCAGCACAACGGTTTTCAACATTGGTGATCATAAGAATTGTTTCTTGAGCATCAAATCAGCATATTCGAATGATTTCTGAAGGATCATGTGACACTGAAAACTGGAGTAATGATGCTGAATATTCAGCTTTGCATCACAGGAATAATTTATATTTTAAAATATATATTAAAATTGAAAACAGTTTTTTTTTACTGTCATAATATGTCACAATATTACTATTTTTACTGTACTTTTGATCAAATAAATGCGGGTTTAAAAAAATCTTACCGACCCCAAACTTACTGTGTACTTATTTTCAGTACTGAAAACTGATAATAGTCATAATAGTTCCAACTAAATAATAATGACCTATTTTACCCATTATCTATGTCTGCTAGGTATTTTTAGTATTTATTTTGCTAAGTTCAAACCAAAGTCACTTCATTCGGTAGCTATCTTGATTAAAACCCATTTACAGTAAGTACAACTCTTATCTGCTTCAAGACCAGAAACTCTAAACTGTTTGTCAGGACTGTATGTCAATAATAGATTTAAAAGCAGCAATAAAATCGGACAATAACGGCATCATAAATGTATCCCCTTCATCTCAAATCACGCAAAAACAGCTGTTTTGATACCAGTCCAGTTTATGCACGTGTGTTATAGAGCTGTCTGCAGAGTTGCTGTTTATCAAATTGGTTATATTTCATTAGAATGCTCCCTTGGAAGGTGGCTGCCTATATAGGCAGTACACTGCAAGACTGCTCACTAGGTTTTGGAACAGCGTGATTTATATGTTATTTACAGGTCTAATAATATCCCCCTTAGGGAGTTTTGGATGTTTATAATGTGGTTATAAAACTACAAACATGGAACCAGAGTAGATCTAATTATCATAAATCTCCACAGAAATCTAAATGTTATTCTATTACAGTGAATTCTTGTCTGCAAAAAAGTGAGTCTATCCTAACTGAATCAAATCCAATAAACGAGGTCCTTGAAATATTGAAATAGAAGCTGATTGTTTCTCTAGGATTTATGCGAGCTCTCTGTAAGTCATGAAGAAAGAGGAAACGTGGCCCATATCACGGGTCATCGGGGAGGCATCTGATTCATGGGAAATTCAGGCTGAGAAAGCTTTTTTGTTTGAGACCAAAGGAATCAGGTGGTCTGATTGTTGCTGAAGATTGATTTTGCAAGTGCTCTGTCCTGTGAAGAGGACCTAATTTATTTGTATCTCTGACAAAAATGACCAGAATATATTCTGTTGCCAGAGAGATTTTATTAGAACATTATAAAAAGAGCTCTTTTGAGATGTAGCATTATGTTTTCTCCGGAACTCTTACAGAGATACTTAAAAAGCCTTCACAGTACAAAGTGAAAAGCAGAGGTTTCCAGGTGTTAAACTGCATGAAAAGAGAAGTGCTGACATCAGTCCCTAGCACACGCAAACAAACAGGTTACATAACTTGTTTACTAACCCATGCATCTTCCCTCACAGACCACGACCAGCCAGGCCATCTTCAGGCTGCAGTCAGGCGTATGCCAGCTCTTCAGAGACACGCTCATCAACAAGGGTTTTGTGGAGATCCAGACCCCCAAAATCATCTCTGGTACGGCCATCTCCAAGTGCACTTCATCTCTTTCCTTTTGTTCACATCTCAATGTCAGGAATAGTTCACTAGTTATTTACTTACAGTGAAACAAAAAAGGAGAATTTTGAGGAATATTTTTTTGAAAATGACCATTTAGTGACTAGATCAAGCAGCAAGCACAAATAATGGCACAATATAAGCAGTCCATGCGACTTGTGCACTATATTACAAGCATGTGAGGAACAGATTGAAATGTAGACGTTATTTTCACAACCACTCGAGTCAGTGAGTTGAATCTTTCTTTTGAGCCACTGTGCAATTCATTTACAGATTGGTTCTCACTGAATTCACTGGTTGATTTATTATCATGATCTGTTTTCATCATGTCTTCTCAAAACTTCATCCACCTCTGAAACTACATTTCCACTTATGAAATGAAGGCCGGGCTGAATATTCCGTTTTGTGCATAAATATGCCACATTATGGCAGTTAAATGTCTTTTGAATGCCACGATTCATCCATGCATGTTTCATATTTTTCTTAATAATCAAAATATCATGACTTTATCTTCAAGACGGACTTCTCTCTGATAATTTAGGCCAGACTTCTCCAATCAGTTAGTCAGTTTAAACCCCGCCCTTTTGTTACAGTTGACTGTAAACTCATATTCAGTAAACTGTAATCCAATAATCCATAATCGATTATCCATTTCATTTGGATTTACGTCACAATATTGAAGAAAAGATATGTCGCTACTTCTGTTACATTGTGACTTCAACCTCACAGAATATTTGAGATGACATGAGGCAAATGATCTTCGTCTCCATGTTCACACTGGAGTATCTGTATTCATGACGGCAGGGACGGAGTAGCACAGGTCTTATCTCTGTCCTCACCCACTGAGCCTTCTGAATGATTTCCTGCTCACGCTGTCCAACTTAGTTTATTTTTCCTTCTCAACATCTTCAGTCTCTAAACATTTCAATTTCAAGGATTGATACTTTTTTCATTTTCTGAGGTAAAAAAAAAAGACAGCGACACTGTCAAATCACTGGCTGAAGAAAAAGTGGTGTTTATTAAGGAGATATGTCTCCAGTCACTGATAGGACTCTTGAGATGGTGGGTACACCAAGAGCTATCGGATCTGCACGGATTCATGAGCACAGCTGTCTTTGCGAAGAGTTCAGGGCCTGCTTCTGTTGACTCGACTCAAAACTGTGCAAATTGATTGCTTTGTCAGCTCTTTCTATTCATCAAAGAATCCTGAAAAAATATCAGTTTCCACAGAAATATTAAGGAGCACATCTGTTTTCAACATTGATAATAGGTAATAATTAGAATGATTTCTGAAAGATCATGCTAGACTGAAGAAATGACTGCTGAAAATTCAGCTTTGCCGTCACAGGAATAAATTTCATTTTAAAATATATTCAAATAGAAAACAGTTTTTTTTTAAACTGTAATAATAATTCACAATATAACCGTTTTACTGTATGTTTGATCAAATAAATGTAGCCTTTATGAACATTAGAGACTTCTTTCAATAATATTTTTAAAAAATCATACCGACCCCAAACTTTTGTCCTTTTTGGAGCTTGATAGTATAAATCATAATTAATCATTTTAATTCATTAATTTTTGCATGGAAGACTGTTTTTGACTTAAAAAAATAAATAAAAAAGAAACTATTGTGAAATAAAGTTTAAAATGAGACAAAGTTGCATTGTGAGGTGTAAGGTCACAGTTACATTTTTATTTATTTAGTTTTACTTTGAGGCAGAAAGGAGCTTCCGTTTTAGTGGTATAATGAAACTCTATTGGAATAATGAAAGAACAATGACTTTTGTAATGACAGGAAGAAATGTGAAAGAAATGATTTATTAATGTATTAAAAAATATTTCTTATAAAAATCTCATAAAAAACAAATACCCCCCGTGCAAACACAAAAACAACTTGTATTCCATTTAATTAATATGTTTGTTATCTGTGTTACTACTTCTGTTTGCCTAATACTTTAACTTTTATTATTGAATGATTCATTGCTTGTTGATCAGGATGCTGTCAGGTGATGGAAGTCGAGCGCAAAAATAATGTAGCTCAACTACTTCAACCGCCACTTAAATATGCTTCTTTTTTAGTCCACCAATGATTTTAAAGACTAGGTATTACGTCAGTAAAGGTCTTGGTGGTGTTACAACACTTTCTCTCAGCAAAACCCCCCCGTTGTGTTTGTGGTTTTCGCTGTTAAGGAAAACAGTTACTTTCATTTCCTCTGTAGCCCGACCAGCCAATCAGAAAATGCCTTTGTGACGCATTTCAAATTTAAACTTTGCCGCCTTTGGTGTGATCTGCCACCTGCAACAGATCAACACTGTGTTCTTTCAGTAAAACTGCATGACATCCGGTGCCCACACCCAACTCCACGTTCCCTGTAGAACATCATGTTCTTGTGATGACCATACTTACCATGAGAATTATTAGCACTTCTCTGTCCTCACATCTGCGGACAAAATAATACCCATGATCACAGTGCATATGTCTTTGTGTGTTTTTCACAGCTGCCAGTGAGGGTGGAGCAAATGTCTTCACCGTCTCCTACTTTAAAACCAGTGCGTACCTGGCCCAGTCTCCTCAGCTCTACAAGCAGATGTGCATTTGTGCTGACTTTGACAAAGTCTTCTGTGTCGGACCAGGTAAAGCATGAAAATATACCCTCCTGTCTCTTTTTTCCCCTTCTATATGCTGTTCCCATCCTCAGGTCATCCCTAAGGTGGACAGCAAGAAATCTGAGTATCTGTTCCACACCCAGAGACAATCATAAACTCTAGACTGTGGCCTAGAAAGCATCTGGCCACTGTATTTATATGTCTTATCTGTAGAGAGGTCACCTTCACCAGTATCTCCTCTCTGCCAGTATGCAGATCAGGACATACTGCAGGATAAATAGACAGATTGCACTCTTGGTGCATTTGGCGGGCACAGAAATCCCTCCTGTGCGGCACACTGAATAGAGCAAGAATATCAAACACTTTCAGCAGAGCCATGGGACGGAAGACTTCAGAAAAATACAGCTCATCAGGGACCTCTGCTGATGGAAAGTCACGTTGTAGAAACAGCTTTTTTTTTTTTCTTTCTTTCTTTTACCTGGAAATGTTCAAAACAAGTGCATTGGTCTGATTCTGGGCAAGACATTATTAATGATCTCACTGACTTGATGACACTGAAATTTGAACATAGCTGCATTTTAGAAATGTAGCTACAACTGATATTGCTAACAAAGCAGGGTTGTTTTGGAATTATTTATATGCTATTTTAGCATAGCTTTTATTTTTATATTTTCAGTTTTCATTTTAAATTTAGTTTCGGTTTAGTAATTTTGGTATGTGCTTTTTAAAAATTTCTATTTAGCTATTTATTTTTAGTTTTTACTCATTTTAAGTACTTAAATTTATTTTATTTCAGTTGTTGTCAAAGCAGTTTTTTTAAAGTAAGTTTTTTGTCTAATATTTATATATATTTTATTTCAGCTTTATTTAAATGAACAAAGACATAGTTGTAGATTTGGTTAACTATAATAACACTGTAACAAAGCCATTTATATTTTGAAAATGGCAACTTCTGTAATTTACATCATGATGGGAAATTTTTGTCAGCTGTGAACAATAGTAATGCATTTAAAATTAATCGTCCAGTGGTTTCATTTAAATATTGAGGCTACTATGAATGTAAATCTCACAGTTGACTATGCAAATGTTTCTCCTAGTGTTCAGAGCTGAGGACTCCAACACTCATCGCCATCTGACCGAATTTGTGGGTCTGGATATTGAAATGGCTTTCAATTACCATTACCATGAGGTCATTGACTCCATTACTGACACCATGGTTCAGATCTTTAAGGGACTTCGTGACCGGTAAGGGACGTGACTCCTTCAACATCCCTTTAAATTAGTTCTATTTCCTTTTAATAAGAAGCAAATCACATGAGAATGAAGTCACAGGAATTTCACTTGAAATTCATAAAAAAATGATGTCATTTATTCACGTGAAAGACATGCCAAGTGTTCATGTGGTTTAAAATAGCAAGGATATACACTGCCATCTAGTGCTCAGGATAATACTGCAAGTCTTATACTTTGTACTTGAAGTCTTTTACTATGTCATTGTGTGGCAAATGTTATTGACAGATGGAAATCCGACCCAGTAGTCTCTTTATGTGTAATTCATAAATGTTTTATGCAATAATCAGAATCAGAAAGAGCTTTATTGCCAAGTATGTTTGCACATACAAGGAATTTGTTATAGTGTCACAAGCTTCAAGTACACGGAGACAACAACAACACACAGATAATAAAAATGAGATGTGAATAAAATACACATGCATAAATATAAACCACAAAAAAAAAAAAAATTGTATGTACAGGTGTGCTATAGATAGAATAGGAATAGAATAAAATAAAATCAAGTTGTAGGGAGGTACTAGGATTTAGGGTGATAAGTATAAGGTTATTGCACATACTTTAATTGCACAATGGGAGAACATTAATTGTTATGTAACTACAGAAGAGTCAAGTTTTAAATAGGAAAAATATAGAAACTCTTTGGTCATTTTTGAGCGAGATGCTAACGGTCTAATCAGATTCAATGATCTATGCTAAGCTACAGCTAAAAGTGCTACCGCCAGACCCGGAGATCAGCTGAATGAATTCTAAAACGGTAAAACTCAACTGTTTAACTCTAGGGGAGTTGGAAAATGAGCCTATTTTCAAAAATAGTGGAGTGTTTCTTTAATGGAAGCCGTGAGAATCACTGTAGAAACTTTATTTGAAGCCTTTAATTGGATTTTGGGCCCACATTTCATGCAAATATCCGTTTTACCTACTTATTCTCTCTCAGGCTCCAGACAGAGATCCAGACTGTGAATAAGCAGTACCCCAGTGAGCCGTTCAAGTTCCTGGAGCCCACGCTGAGACTGGAGTATAAGGAGGCAGTGGCCATGCTCAAAGCTGCTGGGGTGGAAATGGGGGATGAAGAAGATTTGAGGTCAGTGTGGCTTTCTCTGGTAGAATTTCCCACATTGCACACAGGGAATCTGTAACTCGTTTTATAACAGATCTGTAATCATTTTTTTTTTCTTCTTCAGTACACCTAATGAAAAGCTGCTTGGTCGACTTGTGAAGGAGAAGGTGAAAAGACATCTTTTAAACATCATAAATAGTATAATATAATATATGGTCAGTAAAAATTTTTTGTTAATGTTTTTGAAAGACTCTTATGTTCACTAAGGCTGCATTTATTTCATTAAAATGCAGCAGTTCTTTTAAAATATCACAGTGTCACAAGATCCTTCAGCAATCATTCTAATATGCTGATTTAATGCTCAAGAAACATTTCTTATTTTTATCAATACTGAAAATAGTTGTACTGCTTAATATTTTTGTTTTTCAGGATAGAAAGTTAAAAAGAACAGCGTTTATTTGAAATGCATTTTTAACATTATAGATGTTACAAAATTATAAAATGTAATGCATTTTTGTGGAATAAAATAATTTTTTTTCTTTTAAAAATAAAATAAAATAAAATCTTAACGACCCCATTTTAAGAATCTTCTTGAAATAAAAGAGCAGACATACTCTAATGCTCTCAAGCTCCCTCTTCAGTCCACCCAGATAATTTATGGAAACTACAAAGAATGGGTCATTTTGAAGACTGTTTGTGACACCTTGTTTACTTTGTTTGCTTAAGGTCAGAGAAAGCTGGAAATGACCCTGTAAATCTAAATTATCGATCTTTTTAGCTCCAGAAATCTTGAAACCAGGACAGAATATGTTTATAAAAATGAGCGGAATATGGTGCACGTAAATTAAACACAGCTTTGTGTTTATTTTAGTATGACACTGACTTCTATGTGCTGGACAAATACCCCTTGGCGGTAAGGCCGTTCTACACCATGCCTGACCCTAACAACCCAGTAAGTGTTTTAAAGCCTAATAGATCTAAATCCATCGCTTTTTATTTAGAGGCTACATGGTTCATAACAAACCCCACATGTTATTCCTGCAGAAATACTCTAACTCATATGACATGTTCATGAGAGGAGAGGAGATCCTGTCTGGAGCTCAGAGAATCCACGATGCCCAACTGCTCACTGAAAGAGCAATGCACCACAGCATCGGTAACTATAGCTGTGTTACAAAACCTAGAGAGTTAGTTGTTAACAGTTGCTAAGCTCAAAACGTGATGCTCTAATAAACAAGAATATACAGAACATCTACATGTGGGGTGACCATAATGCATTTGAATTTCAACACTCTATACTTCATCTTTATGGTAAGTAATGACTACTCTAAAGTCTGTTTTGTAGTAGATGATGCATTTTGTTCTCTGTGTTACAGACTTGGAGAAGATCAAGGCTTACATTGACTCGTTCCGCTATGGAGCTCCTCCTCATGCCGGTGGTGGCATAGGTAACAAACATTTTTTACAATCTTGTAGTTTAGAAATGGTCTAATTCTACAGACTAATTGCTGTTCAAATGTTTGGGGTCATTTAAGATTTTATTGAAAGAAATTAATACTTTTATTCAGCATACTTTTTTATACTAGGCTATATACTTTTATGTACTAGTGCATGATGTTAAATGTCTGCCATCTCTTAGGTCTGGAGAGAGTGACCATGCTTTATCTCGGCCTACATAATGTACGTCAGACCTCCATGTTCCCCCGTGACCCCAAACGCCTGACCCCGTAAAGATTAAAGCAGCCAGTGGGCTTCTTGTCTCTCATCCCGCCTGAAGCAGTAGAACCGCCAGCCAGCCATCAGGGATCTGGATGTGCCAGGATGCAGAAGTGCCATGATGATTAACCGACACAAATTAAGCCACTTTTATACTTATTACCAGACACAACATGATGTTAGATAAAACTAATTTACTTTGATGGGAATCAATGTTAACTGTTAAATAATACAGGTGATAGTGACATTATTAAAATCATACTGTACATGTAGGTTTTCTTCTACTGATGATGTCCCTTGACACCCAAGTTTTTGAGAATTCTAACAAATAATTTAAACAATACATGTACAATAAATTAACTGAATTATACTTTTTGGAAGTATTTTTCTTTTGAAAGTTTGTGAATGATTGTTAATGATTTCCACATATTCTTGACTGAGCAATTATTTGCACATCAATGAATATTTCAAATCATAAGCACTTCCTAGCAGTGTTAATTTCGTTGACGAATAATTTTCGTCATAATTTTCGTCAACGACATTTTTTCACCGACGACAACGAGACGATAACGAACTAAAACTCTTTTTGAATGACAGAAACTATGACGTAAATCTATTAAAATTTTCGTCAACGAATAAAAACGAGACGAAAATGTTGGGGAGGGACGATGTGAGATGAGATTCATTCAGAACGAATTTGCTGCGTGGTTCGGAGGTTATGCGTACATATGAACCGGCGGGACATAAGCTAACATACACTTGCTGCACGTCGCATAAAACGTTAAAAAAATGTCAATATGTGGGAGTAAGAGAAGAGCAGACGTATGGATAAATCTGACGACGCAAGAGAGAACTCAATTCGGTCCGGTTTTCTGAGCGCAGACACTGAAGCATACACATACAGAAAGCGCCTCTCACAGTGCGCGAGTACTCTTTTGCATCGCATGAACGGAGAATTACACATAAAATGATGTCGAATTGTCCGTTTTGACGAGTGTTCACGTAAATACAGTTGATTACGTCTTAAGTGAACGTAAGCAGTAGGGAGAACGTGTATCAGTACATTGCATCCATTGCAGCTGTGCATTCGGTTTTAAAGGGACAACAGCCTAATTTAGTTGCTATTTTCCGAGTCATTGATGTTAATCAAGCAACAAAAGAAAGACAAAATCACGCACTGCTCTTGACTGAAAAACTTTAGTAGCCTTAAAGATTAATCTAAATTTATTTATAGAAATAAATATGTCTGCTTGAAAGAATGAAGAATATGGTAAACAAGTTGCTATAAATAATGCATAATTAGCCTATATAACCATTGGTATTTCATTAAAAAGAAGACCATGTTCTTGTTCTTTGTGAGAAGTGGTTTTATTTCATTTTAACATAAAGGCATGTTGTGTGTCACTGCAGTTAAATCGGTGTCTATCATGATAAAACCTTAATATCAAACCAATATGAGTTTGGAAATTTTAGAGAAATGCTTAATAAATACATTACACTGTAACTAAACCCATTAGATTTTAGCCGACTAAATTTACTGTAGATTTGGTCGACTAAAATCTTATGATATTCAGTCGACTAAAACTAAAAACAACTCGGATGACTAAAACTAAATGGCATTTTAGTCAAAAGACTATGACTAAAACTGAATCAAAATTTTCTGTCAAAATTAACACTGCTACCTAGGTGATTCCCCATACATTGAAGGGCAATATTACTTTACTTTCTGTTGTGTAATGCCAGTGTAGTTTTTTTGGTGCAGTTTACCCTCCCCCCTCCCCCAACAAAAAAAATTCTGCCATCATTTACTCACCCTCATATTCTTGCAAACCTGTATGATTTTATTCTGTGGAACATAGAAGAAATTTTTAAGAATGTTGGTGACCATTGTCTTCCATTGTATGGACAAAACCCCCCATAGATTGTTCTCAAAGTCAGTCTTATTTTAGTATAATTTATATGCCATTACAGTTTTAATTAATATTTTGAATTATTTGTTTAATATTTTCAGTTTTCATTCTAATTTTAGTTTCATTTTATGCTTTTGTCATTTTTATTAGTCACATGTATATTTTCTTAAAAAGAATCCTATTTTGGTTCATTTGTTTTATTTCAGTTTTAGTTTTTATTTCAATATTTCTAGTTAGTTTCCAGTTTATTGCTTAAACGTACTTTAGCTCAATTAACAAAAATGTTTAGTTTTAGTTAATGATAAAATAACCCTGCTCAAAATAACATCTTTTGTGTTCCACTGAAGAAAGTCAGTCAAAAGGTTTGGAATGACATGAGTGTTACTAAATGATGACAGAATAAAAATGTTTGGGTGAACTATCCCCTTAAATATGGTCCACAGTCTTAATTACAGTTAAGTAACCTTAACCTAGTGCGTCACCCTTCAAACAGACACATTTCCTGTATTATGGCCAATAATCATCATGAATTTGTTAACTGTTTCTCGTCATTTTATTTCCCTTTAGGTTATAGGTTAAATATTGATATCATCAAATCACAGTGTAGCTGTTTTAGTACACACTCATGCTTTTACAGTAGACTCTTCAAAATGCAAATAAACAGGTGGAACGTTACAAAACTAAAGTGCTTATTGTAAATAAAGTGACAATCAATTTGGTAAAAGTACGAGCAACCAATGTAGAACAACACAGAAAATAACACAACAAAATAATTTTTATAACAGTAGTGTTGAAGGTAATATTTGAGATGCATGTGATTGAAAAAGTCAAGATAAGCTCAAAGAAAGATTGGTGTTTACTCTGAAGAGCTTCCTGTGATGTGCAGGAGGAAGATAAAGATCTGGACGATATCAACATAGAGGGAAAGAGCTCCGAAGACATATTCCTCAGGGCTGATGGTGTTCGCTCGGTTTCCAATGAGCAACTGAGTGTGGCAAGCCAAAAACTAGACAAAGAAAGGCAATCATTAAGTGTTCCCTTGTGAAAAACTGTTCTTAATTGTATTGAATGTGTACTTTAAGCCTTAGAAGTATATATATATTATATATTTAACTACTTGCAGATAATATAATATCAATTAAATAAAAGGCCACTAAGGTGCACTTTAGGAAAGTACACTTTCACGACTGTGTTCCTTAAACTTAATTACACTTCAAAAGTGCACTTTGTAATGTCATAAGTTTGAAAGTACATTTTAAATGATTGTTTTAATAATCTTTTGTCATGCTTGAAGTACACTCAATTTAAAGTGTTGACAAAAACTAAAGCACATGTAAATTACTTGACCATAATTTTAACTGTAGTGTAATTTCATATTACTTATAAAGTTAATATATTTTAAATGTACTAAATTGCAAATCATAAATTTGTATTTACAATTATGTGAATTTTCAATAGAAATGCCATTTAAAGTAAATATTAGTTACTATAATATATACTATAGTTGGAAGTCGTGGCTTAATGGTTAGAGAGTCGGACTTGTAACCCAAAGGTTGCGGGTTCGAGTCTTGTACCGGCAGGGATTGTAGGTGGGGGGAGTGAATGTACAGCGCTCTCTCTCTCTCAGTGCTCTTGAGCAAGGCACCGAACCCCCAACTGCTCCCCGGGCGCCACAGCATAAATGGCTGCCTACTGCTCCGGGTGTGTGTTCACGGTGTGTGTGTTCACTGCTGTGTGTGTGCACTTTGGATGGGATAAATGCAGAGCACTAATTCCGAGTATGGGTCACCATACTTGGCCGCATGTCACATGTCATGTCACTATAAATGCAAAATTATGATTATGTAATTATGAATTTTCATTTAAAGATGTACTTCAGTCCTACTCACCCCTAGTGGGTCAAAAAACACTCTAAAGTTAAGCTAGTTGCATTTAATATTTGTCATTTATTGTGAATAACGTGTATAAAACATTACATTCAGTTCACACTTACATATATTCTTTTAAAGTATGTCTTTTTCCCATAATAAGTACTCTTTTTTTTTTCACCTGGGTTGGGATTCATTTTCAACAATTATGGCGAATAACTTAAACAACATTAAATGTTTTATTAACTCACCAAGGTAAAGACTATTGCTCCACAAGCACCATACAGCATGTGCAGCCACGGCACCTGAGACATTGATGATATAGGAACATTGTCACATAACCGGTATGCTACCGGTTAATCACTGATAAGACAGGATATAGGCCTTACTTTCCAAAGACAAGGTTGGTATGCAATTCTGCCACATCAATTTCATGATAATATGTGTAATGTTTGTCATGGTATTTCATAAAAAAAGTTCCATAGTATTTTTTTTTTGTCCTACTATGGAAGTCAATGGTGCTCATCAACTGTTCGGATCCCAACATTTTTTCAAAATATCTTCTTTTGTGTTCAACAGAAGAAAGAAACTCATTCAGGTTTGGAACAAGTGGGGGGTGAGTAAATGGTGACAGAATTTTCATTCTGAAAGTGAACTACTCCTTTAATGCTGTAATATGTAATTTTAAACAGATATTTATGTTGATATATTTGTTAAATGTCTGTTTTATTACAATATAAGACAATTCATAACATCTTTGAAAAAATAGAATAGATATACTAGCAGGTTACAGAAATCAGACTTTATGCAATCTGACTCCGCTGTTGCATGACGTCCACATACGTGGACAGTTGGTTTTTGGTGAATAAAAACTACATTTTACTCTAAAATTTAGTTTATAAAATACTAACATATTCATCATACTTTACTGTACATACTAATATATATATTTTTTTTTACCTCAATTGACCTCCTTGTATAAAAGTTTTTCACAGATATGTCTGCTGGCATCGCTGTCAGCCATCTTGGATTAATGATGTCATCAAGCAATGAATATTTGGAATGCAAGAAAGTAGCCACTGTTACAAAATTGCTGTCAATCTACTGACACTGCCCTCAAGTGGTTTGGAGAAAATGACCATGATAAATGAACCCTAAATGAAGTTAAATTAACTGTCCACAAATGTGGACACCATGCATGAAAGGGTTAATATAAGAATATCCTTTATAAGTTTGCTAAGGCCCCTTGAGAACCACAGCTTTAAACTTTCAAATCATTTGCAATGACTGAAATAATGAAAATGGGATAAATGCAGAGCACTAATTCTGAGTATGGGTCACCATACTTGGCCACATGTCACGTCACTATAAATGCAAAATTATGATTATGTAATTATGAATTTTCATTTAAAGATGTACTTCAGTCCTACTCACCCCTAGTGGGTCAAAAAACACTCTAAAGTTAAGCTAGTTGCATTTAATATTTGTCATTTATTGTGAATAACGTGTATAAAACATTACATTCAGTTCACACTTACATATATTCTTTTAAAGTATGTCTTTTTCCCATAATAAGTACTCTTTTTTTTTTCACCTGGGTTGGGATTCATTTTCAACAATTATGGCGAATAACATTAAATGTTTTAAATGTTTTATTAACTCACCAAGGTAAAGACTATTGCTCCACAAGCACCATACAGCATCGGCACCTGAGGCACCTGAGACATTGATGATATAGGAACATTGTCACATAACCGGTATGCTACCGGTTAATCACTGATAAGACAGGATATAGGCCTTACTTTCCAAAGACAAGGTTGGTATGCAATTCTGCCACATCAATTTCATGATAATATGTGTAATGTTTGTCATGGTATTTCATAAAAAAAGTTCCATAGTATTTTTTTTTTGTCCTACTATGGAAGTCAATGGTGCTCATCAAAGGTAAAATGCAAATTTGTCTCCATATGTATGTGTAAAGTTGCCATTTAATGCTGTAATATGTCATTTTAAATGGTTATTTATGTTGATATATTTGTTAAATGTCTGTTTTATTACAATATAAGACAATTCATAACATCTTTGAAAAAATAGAATAGATATACTAGCAGGTTACAGAAATCAGACTTTATGCAATCTGACTCCGCTGTTGCATGACGTCCACATACGTGGACAGTTGGTTTTTGGTGAATAAAAACTACATTTTACTCTAAAATTTAGTTTATAAAATACTAACATATTCATCATACTTTACTGTACATACTAATATATATATTTTTTTTTACCTCAATTGACCTCCTTGTATAAAAGTTTTTCACAGATGTGTCTGCTGGCATCGCTGTCAGCCATCTTGGATTAATGATGTCATCAAGCAATGAATATTTGGAATGCAAGAAAGTAGCCACTGTTACAAAATTGCTGTCAATCTACTGACACTGCCCTCAAGTGGTTTGGAGAAAATGACCATGATAAATGAACCCTAAATGAAGTTAAATTAACTGTCCACAAATGTGGACACCATGCATGAAAGGGTTAATATAAGAATATCCTTTATAAGTTTGCTAAGGCCCCTTGAGAACCACAGCTTTAAACTTTCAAATCATTTGCAATGACTGAAATAATGAAATAATGGCCTCACTTACATATTGAAATGAGAGTACAATGGATGTGATAATGCCAATCACCAGAAGAACCACACAAAGAGCACAGAGCAGACCTGTACAGGAGGTGAAGTCAACCTGTTCAAATGCACAAAACAAAGCAAAAAAACTCAGTAGTCGCAAACTGTAGAATGTAATGAATGTAAAAAAGTAGATTTCACAAGGAAAATGGGGAGAAAATATTACACAAAAGCTAAAATTGATCCAGTAAAAAGCAGAGCACACA
The DNA here is from genome assembly GCF_001515605.1 of Sinocyclocheilus anshuiensis. Lineage (NCBI taxonomy): Eukaryota > Metazoa > Chordata > Actinopteri > Cypriniformes > Cyprinidae > Sinocyclocheilus > Sinocyclocheilus anshuiensis. The sequence goes on along the minus strand of NW_015556101.1, from coordinate 29,671 downwards.
AAAAACAGTTTTGTCTCAACTAAGCATGAGACATCTATCAGTAAGCCATGAATGTTTAAAAAGAGACAGACGATCATTGTAATCAAATACAATGGGGTTATTTTACACGGGGAACAAAGTGGCATTCACCACCGACCAGTCGATCAGAGCTTGGGTGCTGCCACAGCAGGTCTTACCTTGGTTTGAAAACAGAAGATTGTGACGATTATACACACTATTGCTGTGATCCCCAGGGCTAGGAACACTGCTTTGGTGTCAAAATAACTGTAAATAATGCCAAAAAAACAAGAGCTTATCTGATGTTTAAAACCAACCACATGCAGTGTGTGAAACTGAGGAAACTCTAGTCTTACCTTGATATTGTTCCTGTCATGTAAGATAACGTAAGGGTCTATGGAGGACAAAAAACATGTTTGGTCAGTTATAATGAATAATTCAACGTGAATGCCTATGCAAGCATAGTTAAATGCAATCATCACTTACAAAAATGAACAGGAGTATTAAATTCCATGGATGACGTCTCCTAAAAACCAAGTCAGGATTTCCATTATTAAATAGATATTCTGGTGCTTATAATGTAAAGAGTGAAAAACTGACTAAACTCACCTCGGCCCCTCACAGCAAACCAGCATAAGGTAAGTAACAAGATACACCGGGCTGTGGGGGAAAAGAAAAAAAAGTCACCGTTACTTCAATATACATAAAAGACATTTAAAATGTTACAAAAGATTTCTATTTCAAATAAATGCTGTTCTTTTGAACTTTCTGTCCATCAATGAATATTGATTTCTGAATATAATCTTGGGAATCATAAAAAACATAAAAAAAATCTTACCAGCCCCAAACATTTGAACAGTAGTGTAGCATAAATGATATTTGTTTTTGTCATTCATTTAGACTTGTCAGACATGACAGTAAAATAAAACTCACAATGATGCCCAATAAATGGCAGGATTTTGGACCACAAAAAGACGCACAGGCTCACTGTAAGATGAGGGATTTATGTAAACACACCCATTTCATTACATATGTATAGTGTATTATATTCAGTTCATAAAAGTTCAGTTGTTTTGTGGATTTGTTGTACTCACACAAACGTAAACACCGCAATGATTGAAGTAGTGATAAACAGCTGGACGGCTAAAATAAGGTAAACCTGGAACAAAAACAACCACAAGCCAATTTCTTTACATGAAGCTGTTGCCCATTTTATTGCTACATTTTGATGTTTATAAATCTAGTTTTATTTCCAAATAAATAGTCTCAATACCTTTCTAATGAAGGCATGTCGAACACTCATGCTGTCCCATACGCCAGTTGCTGAAATGCCCTCTGCATCTGCTACAACAAAACAATGAATACACAAAAACACATATTTGATCATAAAAGTTTTCGAATAAGCGTGTCCTAGTCTGTGTCCTAAACTGTATGAAACATTGATATCTCATATTTTAGAGCAGTCAATGCGTTTTGGGAAATAAACCAATTAAATCTTAGCTCCTTAGTGATGTCTTTAATGCCAAGCAGTGTTTGACGATCGTATGTTAAAAGTGATGAAACATTTTGTAAAATGGCTAACATAAAACACATTAAAACAAACAAACGGCTACTACAGGCAGGCCATACACCAGCGCCATCTTGGAATGCATGTCAAATCGATCCAACTATACTTGTGAGGACCAAATGTCCTCACTTATATAGTGAAAAATCATGACAACCTACTAATGAGGACATTCTACTGGTCCTCACTAGTTAAAAAGGCTTATAAATCTATTTGTTTTATTTAAATCTAGCGTTTTGCACATGCTTCTGTGAGGGGTATGGGTTGGGCTAGCTGATAGAAAATATCATTAACCTGATATAAAATCAATGGAAGTCTATGCAATGAGATAGCAAAAAAAGATGTGTGTGTGTGTGTGTTTGAAAATATTCAGATGTAACCCCCTTTTTAATCATTAACATTTTCACAAGTAACTGTAATTTAATTACACATTTTTTTCTCAGTAACTGTAACAGATTACAGTTACATTTATTTTGTAATTACATTATGTAACTCCATTACATGTAACTAGTTACTTCCCAACAATGCACACTTCATAAAGCAGACAAATACATCTTAAGAGAGAGAGAGAAAAAAAGAGAATATGAACTAAATAGTACAAATGTAGGCTGCACTGTGCAACAGTTTGCTGTAATGAAACTTGATTTTTACAAAACAAATAAATAAATGATTTATGATTCTTACTTAGGTTGGAGGAAAATATCCCTGGTGTTATAAAGGACGGCATCATAGATGGCATTGCTGAAGGGCAGTATCCAGGGCCCTGCCAAAGCCCTGCCTGGGGGTGTATGCCTGGCTGTCCCGGGCCCGTGTACACCCCTGGCTGGGCAGGATATCCGTAGAGAGGGAATGGATAGTTTCCATGCTGCTGCTCTCTTGACTCTTCATAACTTGGAGGGGGATCTGACTTTGACATTGTGATATCCCTGAAACCAAGCCACATAATTAAAGATCTTGAATAATGAAATTAATGTAATGCTTATGTTATACATTTATTGCTTTCTCTCTATTCACACATATACAGAATAATATAGCATAACCAAGTATCCAGTACATTCCAACTCAGTACAGTTATTTTATATAACTACATTTATATAATACAGTAGTTAGACTTTATTTTCACTTTAAATAAGTTTCTAAAACAACAAAAGTGATCTGTTCTCGAATGTTTTGCCAGTGTGACATCAACATAATCTTGAGCCTGAGGCTTATTCATTTCACTTTTGGTGTGAAAGGCTTTTATATTTGCCAAAAATATAACTTTGTTATTTTAAAAACAAACAAGCAAGCCCTGTCCAGATTGAAAAAGTAACGCAAAAGTAACGTAACGCATTACTTTCCATAAAAAGTAACTAGGTAACGTAATTAGTTACTTTTTTTATGGAGTAACGCAATATTGTAATACATTACTTTTAAAAGTAACTTTCCCCAACACTGATAACAAGCAATAAAACTTTATTATATAATTAAATAATAATAATAATAATAATAATTTAAAAAGCAAACCATATAATTAAGATTTAGCTGACAGTTTATTTGCCCCCAAGTAAACAGGACAGTGATTAGATAAAAAAAAAATCCTCCTGGTACTTCCGGAACTGCCGCTGTGAGCGTTTAAGATTTTACGCTGCTGTCATGTTGATTACCTTGGAATTGGATTCATAAACAAATCCAAACATGGAATGACATTCATGCATCGATTCAATGAAGGAGCTTGAGTACTTCCTGCTCGACCATCTGTTTACTTCAACCTCAGCAGTATTTATAGAGCTTTTTGATTTTTGCACATATATGCATATATAAGAAGAAAGTAATCATGCTGAAGGCTGTTATTCTTATCGGAGGTCCTCAAAAAGGTGAGTAAATATCCCTTAGACTCGTAACAGTGGTGCAGATTGACACACCATAACAATTTTGTCTGTACAGTGATTGTTTTAAAATAATTTTAAGAATCATATTTTGGGATATTCTCAGCATTGTCACTAAGGACAGGACTTAAAGAAAAATCATAAATATGCCTTAAACCTGTGTTGATATAAAATGTACCTTTAAAGGACATGAGAAGCAAAATTGTAATTATTTAATAAAAAAAAAGAGATTATAATAAGATTAACTTCTGTGATTTACTTTTGTGAAGAAAATTGTTAGGAAAATTAAATTATGATCAGTAGACATGAAATGTATTCCTGCAAAGTCTGATTCTGTATTTCTGCTGTTGATACAGGCACCCGGTTTCGCCCGCTGTCTTTTGAGGTGCCCAAACCTCTGTTTCCAGTGGCTGGAGTGCCAATGCTACAGCGTCACATTGAGGCCTGTTCTAAGGTACATATTTTCAGTTCATATAGAGATCAATAGATATTGTGTTAATTTCCCTATAGGGAAAAGTTATGAACTTGTTTAATAATTTTTATGATTTATTTTTTTCTTTAGCTTCCGAATATGAAGGAGATCTTACTTATTGTCTTTTATCAGCCCAATGAAGAACTAAACAGATTTTTGTCATGCGCCCAACAAGATTTCAAAATCTCAATAAGGTAAGTTACTTTATAATATTTATATTATAAAACATTTGTATTTATTGTTTTTAAAATCGGAAAAGTCCCTTCAATCAAGGCTTTTGTTTACATTGATTGTCTGAAATCCCCCTCAGATACCTTCAGGAGTACGCTGCTCTGGGCACCGGAGGAGGAATCTACCATTTCAGAGATCAGATCCTGTCCGGTGGTCCAGAGGCATTTTTTGTCATGAATGCTGATGTGTGCTCAGAGTTTCCTCTGCCAGAGATGACAGACTTCCAGAAGGAGCACGGAGACGCTTACAGTTTTGTCATCCTCGGTACCACGGTTAGGAGTTTGTGTTTATGTATCAAACCATAGATGTATTATAATGAAAGACACAAGCCAGGCTACTTATAAAACAGGATTCTCAATTGATTACTAGCTTGTTTTTAATTTGAGTTTTGTTATGATGTTGTGGTGCTTGAAAATCAAATCGGATTGTTTCAGGCCAACAGAAAACAGTCTCTGAACTACGGCTGCATTGTTGAGAATGAACAAACTGATGAGGTAATCAGGATTTTTTCCTTCTTATTTTAAAAACTTGAAGCAATAACAAGTAAATTCATAATTGTCTTATCATATCCTCCAGGTCTTGCATTATGTCGAGAAGCCCAGCACATTTGTAGTGACATAATCAACTGTGGAATATACCTGTTCACTCCAGAGATATTCCAGCACATTAGAGCAGTTTTCCAGAAGAACCAACAGGACATGCTGTTGTGAGTGGGACAAATCCTGTAGGGTTCTTGAGTGGAAGAGAATGCATACTTAATCTGTTTCTTTTCCTTGGTTCTCTTCATTTGTCTTTTCCCCTCTAACTCCTTCCTGTCTGCTATTATTCTGTTTCCTGTTCCATCATCAGATATTACGATGAGGGGTGAGTTTGAATGTGGACTGAAGGTTTGGTTCGGCTTGGATGTAGAACGAGAAGGAGCAAGTGTGATGTAGATCTTGTAGTGAGCTTTCCTGCTTGTGTGATCTGTCAGCTAGATTCATGTTAGCATGTTGTGGTGTGACGATAACAACACGGCACACATGTTGTGATACTACTACGAATTGTTTTTCAGGTTTCATCTTTGAAATCCACTCAGAAGTTAAAGGGATAGTTCACCCAAAAATGACAATTCTGTCATTAATTACTCACCCTCATGTCGTTCCAAACCTGTAAGACCTCTGTTCATCTTCGGAACACAAATTAAGATATTTTTGATGGACTATAACAGCTCTCTGACCCTTCCATAGACAGCAAGGGTACTACAACGATCAACGTCCAGAAACGTAGCAAGGAGAACGGTAAAATAATCCATGTGACATCAGGGGTTCAACCGTAATATTACGAAGCTACGAGAATACTTTTTGTGCGCAAAAGAAAAAA
>NW_015556101.1:11278-22789 GCF_001515605.1 Sinocyclocheilus anshuiensis | reverse complement strand
GACTTCATTCAACAATTCTGAACATAATGCTGAACGTAAACAACACTGACTACTTGATTATGTTCTGGGGTACTCTCCAAAATGGCAGAAGATGGTAACTCAGGGAGAAGAATTGTTGAATACATTTTTATTTTTGTTTTCTTCGCGCACAAAAAGTATTCTCGTATCTTCGTAAAATTATAGTTGAACCCCTGATGTCACATGCACTGTTTTACCGATGTCCTTGCTATGTTTCTGTGCGTTGATCGTGTTAGGATCCTTGCTGTCTATGGGAGGGTCAGAGAGCTCTCAGAAAGCATCAAAAATATCTTAATTTGTGTTCCGAAGATGAACGGAGGTCTTATGGGTTTGAAACGACATGAGGGTGATGAATTAATGCAAAATTTTCATTTTTGGGTGAACTAACCCTTTAATATAAGCCTCACCTCTGCCTGATAATATGGCTATAATTCACAGCTATTCTGTTTCATTAACATCTTACAGTTAAAGACATTAAAGACAACATAAATTCAGAATTAATATTTACTTTCCTAATAAGTGTTCCTAATCTTATTATGCATAACTTAGAACTCTTCAGTGCATGTTATTCTATTATCAAAATCTAATGATTTATAACTAATAATTTTTTAGCCTCAATCGATCACTAACCAAAGTGTCCCAACCTACACGGTTTCCTATAGAGTGCAACAGTGCCTGTGCACAATGTTTTGGCAGTCTTGTTTCCAAAAGATTTTTTCTTATAGGATTTTTAAAAAGTATTTCTTAAAGAATTATAAGCCATGAACCCAAACCAATCAGCAATGAGGTGAATCACAACATCACAAACTTTGATTTGAAGCAAAAAAGTATATGAAAATCTTTCAAAAAGACAAGACTGTGTCCTTAACAGCTTTAATGAGGGAAAGAACTACAATCCCTTTGCTTATGTTGATTCTCTGATTGGTGGTGATTTCTGAAGAATCATGGGTAATGTAGGAATTCCCCTGTTAAACATGATTATCTAAAATATAAGTTGAAATAATGGGCATTGATGGTTTGAACAAAGACTTTTTCCCCTATGGGGAATATGAATGGAATTTTTAATTACAGAATCTGACCGTTGCATTTTACTGAGCATTCTGATTTACTAATAAATACAATACGTTTTGAAAGTTAAATGCATTAAAAATGCCATTTCATGTTGTTTTTAACCCCCTGCATCTTCAGCATTTACCTTTAATTTTCATTAATTTGTTTTTGTTCAAGTTATCTTTCCTAATTATGTGTTTGCCCATCATAGTGTCATTTTATGTCATCCTCTGTCCTGGGTCATAGAAAACTCTCCTGACATCACCAGAGGGTGAAATTAAGACTTTATTTGGTACTATGTGGTTGTGTGCTGTAGAGAGGAGCAGTCCAACGGCTGGCATCGGGCTGAGGTGATCCGTCTGGAGCAGGACATCTTCACATAGCTGGCAGGCCAGGGTAAATTATATGTTTACCAAACAGGCCGCTTCTGGAGCCAGATCAAATCCGCAGGGTTAGTTGTTGACATATGCTGTTTTATTACAGTTGTTTTTGAGTTGCTGCATTTTCTCTGTAACTATATTTGATAGTGTGTGTGTGTGTGATTATAGTTAATGTTATGCTCCCCTCTTCTTTCAGATCTGCGATCTATGCAAGCCGTTTGTATCTTAACCAGTATTACAAGACACATCCAGAGAGGTTAGCTACTAATAGAGAAGGAGGGCCAAAGACCAGAGGTAAATGCTTAGTGGAAGTGTGAATTTTGTTTGTCGGAAAGAGCTCTTTGCAGTCCTTCTAATACATTTTTTTATTTTTATTTTAGGAAATGTTTATATACATCCAACTGCCAACATCGATCCAACTGCTGTGGTAAGTGCTTCTCTTCTATAGTTAAATTGATTCTTAGAGTTTCTCAATATAATCATTTGCAATGTAACACTTCAACGTGTAACAGTATGTTCAGCAGAAGATTTGCAGAATCAGCCATCAGGATTTGATTTGAGCATAAGTATGTTTGGTTATGATATTAACATAGCATTATTTTACTTGTGCAGTCTTGGTCATGTCAAAGTCAAACAAAAAGTCACCAGTCTACTTGTTAAGTAATTATTACATTTTCATTCTTTAGAACAGAGACGCCTAAACTTTTCAATTTAGATCAATCAAACATGGCTGAGGGCTGTGGGCCAAAACTAAATTGCATTATATCCAACTATATTATGTTAACATTTAAGTTTTCTATATTAAATGACCAATATTCTCTACATTTCCATTTAAAAATCAAACACAAAATGTAAAAAAAAAGATAATTTAGAAATTAAATTCATATCTATATACTATATCTATTTATATATTCATATTCATCTATAGATGTAACTAGAGAAAGTAATTACTTGCAGGTATTTTTGTGCACAATAAGTGCATTGTATCAAAATATTAATTTAAATGTTATTACTTAGTAGTTAAAGACACTCAATATAAAGTGGAGCCATTTTCTCCTCTATTTTACCCATCCTCTAGTGATATGCCATGGTGGACCAAGTCAAAGGTCATCATAACATGCACTGAGGAACTGAACATAATAGGACTTGGGTCATTATTACTGAAGTTAAAGGGTCCATTTTGAGAAGCAACAGGGGGAAACATGTTTGTACAATTTCAGCTGTTGATGCTAGTGGCACAGAGATTGTTGCATGCTTTTTTTTAATCATCGCATCTTACTTACATTACACCTTAGTTTATTTCATGCTATATTGGTGTTTCTTTTCTTTTTTTAGTTAGGTCCAAACGTGTCCATAGGTACAGGCGTAACGATCGGTGCAGGAGTTCATGTGAGGGAGTCCATCATCCTCCATGGTGCTACTTTACAGGTTAGTTCATGTCCCTTACCAGTGGCACAAAACACACTTTCTTTTCCTATTGCATTGTCTGGCATTTAAAACCAATGACTCGACACAATATAATACAGTATAAGACTGCTAAATAGTAATATATTCTGACAGTTTCTTAACGTAAAACTAAACTTTTATTTTGACGGGTTGCCGTGAAGAACTTGCAGCTGCTGTGTATGTGATATGAAGGTAGTTTTCTCCAATGAAACGGTAAAATGCTAATGAAGTGACTCTCAGAGCAGCTGCAGATGACATCCGTGTGCATATCATCATATAGTGAGACGGCAGAAGCTGAAAACACCGCGAGCATCATCCGCGCTTTAGTATGTGTGTAGTAAACAAAACAGTGCGCCGCGCCATCCGCCATTCATTCATTGCAGAAATCATGAGATGGTCCTCACTGCAGAACACAAGATCCAGATCCAACTCCTCCCACCCTACATATACCTAAACCTACCCATCTCCACCCCCTGATCCCTAAACCCACCCATCTCCACCCCTAAACCTACTAATCTCCACCCCCTAGATGTGGATCCAGCCACGCCCCCTGGATCTTGTGTTCTGCAGTGAGGGGCTACTGGAAATCATGGCGCCTTATGCGTGATATCAAATGCTTCCGCAGATTTATAGTATTACTATAGCATTTCACCTGAGCATTGCGAATCACGCGTATGGCCATGATAAGCGCTGAATGAATGACAGGCTTTCTGTTGTAACACCGCGCAAGGTAAATAAGGGTAACCTCTAGTGGAGAAGACTAATGATAAGATTCACGTTAATCAGATCTTGTTTTAAATGTGTGCTGAAATACATACCGGAAAAGATCGATTCGACGTCATTTAAAAAAACGATTAATCGAAAAATCGATTTTTTATTTTTTTGCCCAGCCCTAGTAATTATATTAATAAAAACATTATTCTTCCGCTAAACAGTGTAGTTCCTCAGAAACGGTTGTGGTTCCAACAAAGTGGTTGCCGAGCAACACACAAATGTAAACAAAGGTGTATGTTTGTAGAGTAATTTTGCAACAGCTTTGAACTTGGTTCAACCAATCAGAATCAAGGACCAGAACTATCTGTTTTACAATTATGGATTTACCATTGTACAGTGTTATCACGTAAAAACTGGATAAAACAAATGCAAAAATAGTTCTGCTATAGAATTTCTTCTCTGTCAAACTATGTCTGAAATGACTTGAAATTCATTTGATTTACAGCTTGTTGGCTCCCTCTTTGTCAGTGAAATGTCAAAGATATTCAAAGAAAGGTGCAAAAAAGAAATGCGGTTTATTTGTGCAGTCTGTTACCATTTAATTCCAGCATTTAACATGTGATGTAAAACAAAAAAAATGGTAAGACAAATGATAAAATCTTGTAATTGGATACCAGTCGTGTTGGTAATTGTTTTGAAATTGATGTTTCTGTGACTGTTCCCTGTATGAATGCCGAGCGCAGTGCAAGAGTCAGACGTCTGCAATAAATTATTTAAGTCACAAAAGGTAAAGTAATTTACTGCTGCCCTGGTAGAAAATCACAGTGTCTGTATTTATGGTTAAAGAGCTATAAGACAATGAGGGCTAATAGCTTACAGGTTATTGAAAGTGCCACCAAAGTGCTCGATTCTACCTTTTATTGAGCCACTGGATGTAGTTTTATTGTATTTGCTCAACTCAGGAGAAGTCAGAGGTTTGAATATCTTATCTGTTCCTACACATTCAGAAACAGAGATTCAAAGCAAAATATACAGTCTACAAATTGAAAAATACAATTACATTTAAGATTTTAAAGTCATTGTAGATTATAAAAACAGTTTAAATGGCATTAAAGATGGGTCTTTTGATTGTGTTGATATGGTGGGGGGGGGGGTTAGGGAGTTTTAGGGAGTAAGGACAAGACATTCAGAACAGACAGCGTTCAGAAAACCAACTCACTGACTCTGTCCCATTGTCACCTAGTGTTGTAGTCAAGACCAGCTCATCTGAGTTTGAGTCCAGGCTGAGACTTGAGTAGGTTGAGTCAGTCAAGATCGAAACCAGAAGACAGTCAAGTCTATTTCTATTTCTACAAATCAGCATATTAGAATGATTTCTGAAAGCTCATGTGACACTGAAGACTGGAGTAATAATACTGAAAATTCAGCTTTGCATCACAGGAATAAAATACATTTTAAAATATATTCAAATAGAAAAAGTCATTTTAAATTGTAATAATATTTCACAATTTTACTGTTTTTACTGAATTTTTAATAAAATAAACAGCCTTGGTCAACATAAGGGACTTCTTTCAAAGTAACAATATTTCACAATATTACTGTTTTTACTGTATTTTTGATTTAATAAACGCAACCAAGTAGAGCATAAGAGATTTCTTTAGATTATAAAAAAAAGTTGAACAGTAGTGTATTTAAAGGGGTCATATGATGCGATTTAAATTTTTTTTAAAGGAGTGTTACAAGCTCTTGGTGCATAAAGAAGATCTGTAAAGTTGCGTTACATACAGTATGTGGAAAATAATGTGTCTTTTGAACCTTAAACCACATAAACACATTTCATTACACCAAATACACAAAATAATGTTCTTTTTAGCAGCATATGACCCCTTTAAAATTAAAACCAAATCCTTCTCCATTATAGCATTATTAAGAAAACCTACCAGAAGCTTCCATAAATGTTCTGTGAAGCTTAAATGTTATGAGAGGCTCCTTGAGTTTCCTCAAGAAGTCTTTGAAGAGTCCACAGACAGCATGAACCTCTTCTACTTTGTGGAGCATCAGTGGGCCTTTCCCGGACACGTATTTCTCCCTCAGTTCCTTCACCAGCTGCTCTCCTCCAGGCACTCTGTAAATACCCTTCTACATACCCCAGTCAGCCATAAAACATAAATGAGATACAGAGAAATGTCATACATCAACTCTATACGCTTCAACTGGATGTTGTAATGTACTGCAATATGATAAAAAAGATTTGTTTCTTAAATCCAAATTAAGCTTAATTATACAGCTCTGAGTTTCAAGCACTGTAATTATACTTTCAGCTTGAGAAACTATCCTGGTGTTGGTGTATTATTGAGTAAAAACACCTCTTCAAGTCCTCTTCTCTCAATTTCATGAACACACTGAACAATCAGAGAGGGAATCCTTGGACGTGTGGAGGGGGCAAAGCTCTCTAAAGTCTCCTATAAGAGGGAAACAAACAGAACTTTTGAACATGGCATCTCTACATAAGGATGTGTATGTGCACTGTGCATTATGAAGGGTGAATACCTCATTGGGCTGGGCTGAGCCATGAGCATTAGGACTGCATCTCTCCACACATAGTTGTTTACACTCAGGATGGCTCACCACTCGACAGTCTCTGCATTTTATGGCCAACTTCCCAAAGCGAATCCTCTTCCCACATGGCATGCATGTCTCTAAACGAATCACCTAGAAAATATAAACCACTGACCCAGCAGTCATACAGACCCCATACAGACTACTGTTACCCATACAGACCCCATACTGTCTACAACTAGTATTTAATTTTTTTAATTGTTTATTTATATATATATATATATATATATATATACTATTTTTTATATTTTTTCACACAGTTTTCCACCCTTTGACCCTTAGAATTAAAGCCTGTATTACACTATGACATTTTCATAAAAATGCACAATGAAATGTGATGCATGGTCAGACTGATGTTATCAGGCACCTTGTTAAAAATTAAAACTTTGACCACTTATTAACATTTGTAAAGCGGAAAAGCATGTTTGCCAGACTTTCCTTATATTGCACTTTATTAATACATTTTTCCACTTCATTATATACCAGAATAACAGAATAATAGCATGATGCACACTGAATAGGCTGGGGAGGTTCTGAAACAGTTATGCATTACAGTATACAGTACTTGGAACTATATTTTATAAATTATTATACATAAATCTTTATATTACATGGATCCTTGGTATAAAATGACAGAAAACTGGTTATCAGTGTTGTATGAGTGCGTCTAATATAATGGCTAAAGGAATTAACGCATATTTGACATCTTTCTCTCTTTTGACTAATGTAATCTATCAATCTCTCTCTCTTTTTCTTTTCATTTGTAAAGTCAAAAATGCTATCATGCTTTTTTTTTTCTTTTCCTTTTGGAGAAAACGGGTATGCAAAAATTATGTTTATTGTGGTTTTCATGCACCACTATCAAGTTTATGATGACTTCAGCTTCTGAGAACCCTGAAAATTTGAAAAATGTCTATTATATTATATCATATTATGTTATATAAATTATATTATATATTTATAAAATCAAATAAATATTTGCTTCATGACTCATGAAACTGATGTTAAAACCAGATGTGAAAGCCTCACAATATGTTGAGAAGTACTACTGAATGGCCTCCTACTGTTTTTTGCTGGAATACATGCTGCAAAGTCTTATCCACAGTGGGTGTGGGGTCCTGAGGAACGACTGGCTCCGGGGAGCTCACCTCCATTTCAACGACTGTTTCAGCCTCTGTGACTTCACTGTGTGCCCACACTGATGTTTGTTCTACATGGAGGACTCTGGTTAGTTTGGGAAGGTTAGAATGTGACATTGAATGTGGCTCCTTTGAGTCTTATTTACTATCAACAGATGGAAAATGTTCATTTCCGAGAGCCCTGGACTGATATTCTGGAGTCTCCTGGGTGATGTCTATTACCATGTGAATCTGACTTCTAGTCTCTGGGGTAGTGACAGACGCCTTCAGAACCGTCGTCTCGATTTCCTAAGCACATACACAGACAAACACACACTAAAAATCCATTTGAAGCCAATCATTCTTTCTGCCGAAATGGAAGACCCTTAGAGTAGCATAACAATTGGTTATCTAGCTCGTGTCCACGTTCCTGGCAACAAGGAAAAATGTAGTTTCTCAAAGTGTCAAATTGATTTGCTTCTCTCTTAGTGATCAGTGCCAGCTGAGTGGGAGTGATATGAGTACCATGGAGGGAGACAGACAGGACATGGTCCACTGCTGTTCTCATCCGAGCAGTGTGGTGGTGGGTGTGGGCAATATGATGGCAAGCAGTCGGATGTGGGACTGATGAACGAATGAACTGATGAGAAACGACACCAGATTAACCTAAAGGGGGAATTTGATCCACTACTAATAGAACGAAAGAGTCTGTACATTTCACAAGATATACCTCACGTTTTCTAACGTTTCTGTGCTACAATCTTCACTGATATCTTAGCTAGGAGAAGCTGTTTCATTAAATGGTAAGTGACAATTTATGATTACTGAAGATTTTAAACACATAACTGACTGTGAAATTAATACATGCCTTAACTCAAAAGTGACAAATGATGCATGGCAGAATCAAATATTCATGATTCAGATAATTTCTGCTTAAAATGTTTCACTTTTGGTGAATTTGTTTTTACTGAGTTAAGACAATTGAGAAAATAAAAATAAATTGTAGCATTAATAAACTTCTACCAACCTTAGTGGTCTAGCCCCCAGGAGATCTCCAGAACGCCTGCTTACTCTTCCTCGTTTTTGAATCAGAGGACCAACACTTGGGCCCATTGATGAACGCTAAAAACAAACAGTGATGAAGTGAGATACATTAAGGGCAAGCACAAAACTACAATATATACTAGCACTTCACAACAGACATAATGTTGTGTAATTTATAACTTGAGAAATCTAAAAAAGAAATGGGAATATTAAGTGTGCTACACAAATGAATCTAATAATTCATCAAATATTATATATATTAATTATATTATAATTCATAACTTTACCTTAAATATTTAATTCATTCATTATTTTTGCTACTTTAGACTAGATTTGGAATCCCAGCCTTTCCATTTATTCCATATAGACGGTTTCATCGGGCGCACGCGCCTGGACCGAAGTTAACTTCCGGTCTGTGTTTGTTTATCAGTCTGGCTATGGCACAGGCTACAAACGCAGTTAAAGTTAAGGTGATGAGTAGACTGAAGTTGGGCTCAGGTGGTTGTGCTGTGGGATGTGTTTCCCATACATTTATTTATTTGTGGCGCTCGCCACAATATCAAAAATTACAGATTTTCCAAAAGGCTTCGTTGAATAAACATGAGCACGTACTGCACATTTAAAAATCATAACGAGGCGCAGGTGTTTTTATTTCATTGTATTTCTGAAGGAAGACTATCTTTAGAAAATTTTCGATGTCATTTTCATTTAATCTTGCCTGTTATATGCCTGATAAAGCAGCGTTTGTGAGCTCAGTGCTGATTTGTGTACAGCCGTTACTGGGGAAACCTCTGCTTCTCCCGCTTTAAAGCACCTCCTGCTGGCAGAGAATGAATTTGCATTTTCAGTAAGTCCGTCTGATTTACGCAGCAAACATATTTTACTTATCAAAAATAATCTACTCTAAAGGGACTACTTAGCTGTTGTCATTGATTCTATTTGGAAGTCTACCGGAAGTTAAGTTAGGGCCACAAAAGCACGCATGCGCAGTAACGTTTGTTTATGTTGTTGCCGTTGAAACCGTCTATACTAGAATCTAGAAACTGGTAGCACTTACTCTTCTCTCACGAGCTCTTGACTTGAGAGGCTTAACAAACGCTGTGTTGTCCAAGTCCTAGAATTCATACCATGAAATAATTTTCAGAAACAACTGTTTCGATCTTTTTAGTGATTTTTATGCATATGCACATTGCTTGTGTTTGACAATCATCCTAAATCAAGAATAAAATTGATGCTATATGTGATATTCCACCAAATCATCATCCGTTCTGTCATAACTAATGTCAGAGTGTGACAGGAAGGAGGACTCATCAATCCCTGATAACCTGATATAAAGACACAAGATCGAAAATAGCATTGCGAATGAGGGAAAAACTCCAGTGAACTGAGAACAAAACGAAGAGCTTGCTGAACGTTAAGGTACTGTTTTCCTCGGTGCTGTGGGACACTGGCTGCTTTCTGACTGAAGCTGGTCAGCATTGACCTCTGTTCATCATTGAGACAAGCACTTGACTTGCTGTCATGCACTAGAACGCCACATATCAACTGCATCTGCCACTCCTGTCAAATGAATTAATGAGCGATAAAGATACCATAAGTATCCTTAATAAACTCTCACAACAATGGTCAATAAATCACAGAGAACTTCTATTTTATGAACTCTCTGTGCACATTAAGACATGAGTTATGACCGCCCACATCCACATGGCCCTGTACTCAATGGCGCCCTTCACTAAGTCTATGTCATGTTATGTCGCTGTCGCACTGACCAAATGGGCAAAGTTTTGCTTGCTGGCTTCAACTTCAACATTTACATACAAGTCTTAAAGGTGCAGTAGCTAAACAGCCCATTTAATTCAAGAGGGTGAAAAAAATCAGTAAAAATAAATAAATGGAAAAAAAAAATACACCACCATGTAAAAAAAAAAAAACTTTGCATAACAAAAACTGAATGAATGAATAATTAATAATAATAAGTGGTACAAACACAAATCTAGCTTCTTCAAATTATTGCACAAGTGATAAGAACTATGGTTTAATTTCTTAACTAACCAGGCACTGGTAGTCCGCCTCAGCTTTATAGAGTTTCTTGATCTCCACGTCCAGCTGGTTTCGAGCATGTTTGAGTTTGACCTCCAGAGCAGCTCGAGCCACATCAGACTTTACCAGGAGCTCCTTCTGTTTTTCAGCTCCAGCTCTGCATGAAGCCATTTCTTCTGGGCAGCTTCAAAGTTCCTCGCCACCTCAATTAACTCTTGTAGACAAAAGACAACTGGTGAGATTTCAGTATGGCAAAATATATATGCAGATCAAAGAACGACTATTAAGACAAGACATGCTTTCTAAAAGCAGTATTTTTTTTAATAATTCTAGCACAAAGATATGAAGCTTTTACAGGAAGTTTAACAATAACAAGTGGGTAATTTGTGATAATCATATACTTTTAACAAATAGCCACTTTCTCTTTTTTCCTCAGAAGTAAAAATGTAAAAAAAAAAGTACTCCTGGCTTTCAAAAGCTCTGCTGAAACAATACACACTACAATTTTCAAATTCCTAAATTATCCCTCATGTTACACTGAAATTGACTTGACTTCCCTTCTTTTCGACATCCATATGAACATTTATTTTACCTTCAGTGATTTTGGACATCCACCCATCCAGACATATTATTTAAGTTTAAAGCATCTGTTTTATCGTAGAGTGGGCATACCGTTTTCAGAGGGGTGATTGCTATCCAGAATAGTAATGTTGTTTTAGGTTTGAGTCAAGATGGAGACTAATTTCACCTCAGCAAAAGTACATTGTAAAAAAACAAAAAACTTTTACAGTGTGTATGTCAACTACACACTACCATTCTTTAATTGTATTCAGCATTGACACATTAGATTGACGAAAAGTGACAGACATTTATAATGTTACTAAATATATATTTTTCAAATGAATGCTGTTGTTTTGAACTTTCTATTCAGTGTTGGGCAGTAACTAGTAACTTAGTTACTGTAATAATATTACTTTTTGCAGTAACTAGTACTGTAACTAATTACTAATAAGATTGCAGTAATAATATTACAGTTACCATCCATAAAGCAGCTTAGTTACTTAGTTACTTTTGATGCCTCA